>NC_084560.2:45387920-45465420 GCF_033978685.3 Nerophis lumbriciformis
AGGCAAAGCTCTCGATTTACCGGTCGATCTACGTGTACCCCGCCTTCCGCCCGATTGTAGCTGAGATAGGCTCCAGCGCCCCCCGCGACCCCAAAAGGGAATAAGTGGTAGAAAATGGATGGATGGATGGATCTACGTTCCCATCCTCACCTATGGTCATGAGCTTTGGGTCATGACCGAAAGGACAAGATCACGGGTACAAGCGGCCGAAATGAGTTTCCTCCGCCGAGTGGCGGGGCTCTCCCTTAGAGATAGGGTGAGAAGCTCTCCCTTAGAGATAGGGTGAGAAGCTCTGTCATTCGGGGGGAGCTCAAAGTAAAGCCGCTGCTCCTCCACATCGAGAGGAGCCAGATGAGGTGGTTCGGGCATCTGGTCAGGATGCCACCCGAACGCCTCCCTAGGAAGGTGTTTCGGGCACGTCCGACCGGTAGGAGGCCACGGGGAAGACCCAGGACACGCTGGGAAGACTATCTCTCCCGGCTGGCCTGGGAACGCCTCGGGATCCCCCGGGAGGAGCTGGACGAAGTGGCTGGGGAGAGGGAAGTCTGGGCTTCCCTGCTTAAGCTGCTGCCCCCGCGACCTGACCTCGGATAAGCGGAAGAAGATGGATGGATGGATGGACATTTAAATGACATTGCATACATGTAAAATTAAATGCTATTTCACATTATTTGACCAGTAGCAGTTACACCCATCCACCCATCTGAACAGGTCAGCCACCTGTTTAAAGCCCGATCACAGTTGAAATCTTGAAATGAAGGGCCTTTAATGGCCAAAACATTAACCTGGACAACATTTTAACAGCTGGTTGGCTCAGATTTGATTCTTTTCATTGCATTCACATGCTGCAGTGGACAGTGGACAATTTAGCTTCAGTCCATGTGTGTTTATTGACAACAGGGTTATAACCTGGACACGTTAGCTCGTCGGTATGAAAACACGTGACTGTTACTACGTGCATGAAGCAGCGTCAGGCTGCTCACCGTCAGTGAAACGCTCGGTGAAATCGAGGATTAACGTTAAATATATGACGAGCCGCGAGCGGTGCAGCTATAACCTATATTACCCTCGTATTTTGATCCCGTCCGTCCGTCCGTCCCTCTTCTTCTTCTTCTTCTTCTGGCCCACCAGGTGAATTAAGTGCTATTGGCGGAGTTACAATGCATAGTAGGCTACCGCCACCTACTGCACCGGAGTTGTAACTACAAGCAACATTCACAGACAGAGTCCCATTGCTTTTATGAGCGGTCGAGCGAGTCAAAAGCCGAAAAATCCATTTGTGGCGGACGTAATTCATTCGTGGCGGGCCGCCACAAATAAATGAATGTGTGGGAAACACTGACACACATCAACTTACAGTACAGATTAACTTTATTAACATTGTTTTTAAGTCTATAACAGAAAAGATTTAAAGTGCATCAATTTGCCTGAAAAAAACCAAAAAACAAGTATTTTTCGGAGTATAAGTCGCTCCGGAGTATAAGCCGCACCGGCTGAAAATGCATAATAAAGAAGGAAAAAAACATATATAAGTCGCACTGGAGTATAAGTCGCATTTTTTGGGGGAATGTATTTGATAAAAGCCAACAGCAAGAATAGACATTTGAAAGGCAATTTAAAATAAATAAAGGCTGAATAAGTGTACGTTATATGAGGCATAAATAAGCAACTGGTATGTTAACGTAACATATTATGGTAAGAGTCATTCAAATAACTATAACATATAGAACATGCTATACGTTTACCAAACAATCTGTCACTCCTAATCGCTAAATCCCATGAAATCTTATACGTCTAGTCTCTTACGTGAATGAGATCAATATTATTATTTGATATTTTACGCTAATGTTAATCATTCCACACATAAGTCGCGCTTGAGTATAAGCAGAGGTGGGTAGAGTAGCCAGAAATTGTACTCAAGTAAGAGTACTGTTACTTTAGAGATTTATTACTCAAGTAAAAGTAAGGAGTAGTCACCCAAATATTTACTTGAGTAAAAGTAAAAAGTGTGTTGTGAAAAAACTACTCAAGTACTGAGTAACTGATGAGTAACATACACACTCATATCATATATATATATATACATTGATATATACAGTATATAATTTATATGTATTTATTTTGCTGTTTTTGTTTACATGTTAAAGGTGTTTTAATGAATATACATGCATGTTTAACATATAGATTCCTTTCTTTCATGAAGACTAGAATATAAGTTGGTGTATTACCTGATTCTGATGATTTGCGTTGATTGTAATCAGACAGTAGTGCTGATAACGTCCACGTTTTCAAATGGAGGAGAAGAAAATTTCCTCCTTTCTGTCTAATACCACATAAAAGTGGTGGGTTTTTGGCATCTTATTTGTCCAGCTTCCATATTCGTTTTTATACACTTTACAAGAAATATATTGGCGTCAAACTCCGTAGCTTGCTAGCTTGTTTGCGCTGGCTTTCGGAGACTCTTATTTGGAAAGCGCAGGCGCGATGGAGCGGCACTTTTATTGTGAAGACAGGAACGTCCTCATGTGCGGACAGTCTTTAGGCTTTTGACGGGATGTACGGTTGAAATAAAAAAATAGTCTTTTTTCCTTCACACTTTTGATTGATTGATTGAAACTTTTATTAGTAGATTGCAAAGTACAGTACATATTCCGTACAATTGACCACTAAATGGTAACACCCCAATAAGCTTTTCAACTTGTTTAAGTCAGGTCATGTGACCACCTGGCTCTGTTTGATTGGTCCAACGTCACCAGTGACTGCATCTGATTGGTGGAACGAAGTGAAACGTCACCAGTAAGGCAGGCACTTTGAAGGTCTGTCTGACAGACCAAAACAAACAAAGCGTGCATTAACAGATCGATAAAAATTAGTAGCGAGTAGCGAGCTGAATGTAGATAAAAGTAGCGGAGTAAAAGTAGCGTTCCTTCTCTATAAATATACTCAAGTAAAAGTAAAAGTATGTTGCATTAAAACTACTCTTAGAAGTACAATTTATCCCAAAAGTTACTCAAGTAGATGTAACGGAGTAAATGTAGCGCGTATACCTCTGAGTATAGGTCGCACCCCCGACTTATACTTATATGAAAAAAAACTGCGACTTATAGTCCGAAAAATACTGTAAATTAACTACAAACATTTTTTGACCGACCTGAACCATTTGATACTGAAAAGTTAAGTTGAATAAACTCAATAAATAATACTAAATTGCAATTTATCAGGAACATTAACTCAGCAGCAAAAATACATACCTGCCAACTTTTGAAATCAGAAAAACCTAATAGCCAGGGTCCAGGGGCCGCAGGCCCCGGTAGGTCCAGGACAAAGTCCTGGTGGGGGGTTCAGGCCGACGCAAAATGATTATTAGCATTCAGACAGGTGAAAATGTTGCTAAAACCATCACTTTTCTATCAGTCACAGTGACTTTTATCGAACACAAAATTATTTCGATAACTTATTTGGAAGGGTTCAATCTCTCACCTGTGTTAGTTTGAAGCCGAAACGACAAACGCGCTCAGAGGAGATAATGTCAGAAAAGAAGTGACCGGTTTATAAAAAAAATTTTGTTTTGAAGGGGAAATTGCAAACTTCCTGTTGATTTTTGCTGAGGGTTGTCAAACTATGAAAAGTAGGTCTAAGTGAGACCTACATAGAAGTTTTTGTTTCATGTCTCTCTGACTTTCCCAGTGGGAGTTACAGGCAGTTTTTGTCATTTTTTTCTTCCGAGGAGCAGTTTTTTTCTGCGTTTTATTAAAAAATTGCGGTAGAGCACAATTTTGAGATTTGGGATTAGGTTTTTTCAATAAAGCACTATTTTAGCCAGTCCTGATGTGTGTGTTCAGTTCGGTGAGTTTTGAAGCATGTTAAGGGGGTCAAATTACAGCTCAAAGAGGCAAAAGTGACAGTTTTTAGTACTTTTTTGTCTTGAAGGGGGTACAGTTTTACATCGTCATAATCGGTGCTGCTGTCAGTCGACGTGCTAAATGGTTCCGTCTTCATGACATCGGCGATACTTTTTGAGGATTCTGTTCCAAGACACTGAATAATGTTTGCTGTTTTGGTTCGACCACATCCATATTTTTGGGCGATTTTCGAGTCGGGAAACATTTTCCGAAATAACTGTCCCATGTGATCAGCCAGTGCGATTGGAAGTCCATGCTCAATTATTGCCTCCGTAAATAAAACTTCGGCATTTATCACATCCAAAGAATCTGTTTGGGCGACGAAAAACGCTGAAATTTTTCCACTTGTATCGCTAGCAACGGCATTAGACTTGTGGTTTTTTTTGTCCCAACGTGATCTTTTACATCGCTAATTCCTCCGTGTCCGATCGAAAAATCACCCTTTTTGGAACGGATAATTATTCCCGGATAGGCTTTTGAATATTCTTCACGGAATGACTGCAGTTTTCTTTTCGGTTTAAGACTCTTTTGCGATTTTTCTCCGGCTGATTCCATGATCGTTCGCTCGTTTGGAAACAATGGCAACTGGTGCCTCGTGCTTGGCAGCGGTGCTATAAATAGCCTCGCGCATGGCATTCGGAATGGCTCGATAGGAAGTTACGGGAAGCAGTGTCGATTGTCATTGTTGTTACGCGATTTCGTGAATAAAACTTTAAAAAAAAAATTTTTTTTTAATTAATGAAAAACCGTATTTTTTATCACTGCAACCGTAACCCGGAATAGGTTGATGAAAACCGTACTAATTACGGAAAAACCGGAGTAGTTGGCAGGTATGAAAATATATAAAACACTTTAACCTACAAAACAAAACCGAATAAAGCAATTTGTGCTGATTTTTATTCTAATCAAAATGAAGGAAGTCAGGATTAATGGATGAAATGATCCTGCATGATACTGATAAAGCACGCGCCCGCAGAGGTCCAAACTGCCGTACGGTAATCGAGACGGTGCACAGTTACTTTTGGTTAAAATATTTAGCAAAACTATTGTCATACAAAGAGTGGTGCGTACGATCATCACCACGACAATTTACTACAAATATTTGAACAACTAAACAAACTCCATTTGGCCTCAACTGCTTCTGGATGCAATTCAAAAAAGTTAAAGTTAAAGTACCCATGATTGTCACACACACACACTAGGTGAGGCAAAATTATTTTCTGCATTTGACCCATCACCCTTGATCACCCCCGGGAGGTGAGGGGAGCAGTGGTGGTCACGCCCGGGAATCATTTTTGGTGATTTAACCCCCAATTCCAACCCTTGATGCTGAGTGTCAAGCAGGGAGGTAACGGGTCCTATTTTTATAGTCTTTGGTATGACTCGGCCGGAGTTTGAACTCACGACCTACCCATCTCAGGGCCGACGCTCTAACCACTAAGCCACTGTGATCAATCAACTGACAGAACTGGTCAAAATCACTTTATCCATTTCTATGCTTATCCTTTTTTAAGTGCACAAAGCATTGTGAAAAACATGCAGAATTAAAGCTGCAAGCAGCATTGGTCGGGCCCACGTATTTGGCAGGTGCTAGTCCTAAGTGTCCCAATACTTTTGTCAAGTTTTAGTCCCAAGTATCCCAATACTTTTGTCCAGTTTTCGGCCTAAATGTCCCAATACTTTTGTCAAGTTTTAGTCCCAAGTGTCCCAATACTTTTGTCTACTTTTAGTCCGAAGTGTCCCAATACTTTTGTCTAGTGTACCTACCTTGTCTGCATTGTGTGGGCACGCTGGTGCTTCCTGCTTTTAAGCAGCCATCTTGAGAAAACAGCAGCGCAGCAGCATCAGCGTAGCGGGTCTTTGAAGGCTCATAAAATCAAAACCGGAGCAGTTATAAAAATTATTTCGATAACTTATTTGGAAGGGTTCAATCTCTCTCCTGTGTTAGTTTGAAGCCGAAACGACAAACGCGCTCAGAGGAGATAATGTTAGAAAAGAAGTGACCGGTTTATAAAAAAAATGTTGTTTTGAAGGGGAAATTGCAAACTTCCTGTTGATTTTTGCTGAGGGTTGTCAAACTATGAAAAGTAGGTCTAAGTGAGACCTACATAGAAGTTTTTGTTTCATGTCTCTCTGACTTTCCCAGTGGGAGTTACAGGCAGTTTTGTCATTTTTTTTCTTCCGAGGAGCAGTTTTTTTCTGCGTTTTATTAAAAAATTGCGGTAGAGCACAATTTTGAGATTTGGGATTAGGTTTTTTCAATAAAGCACAATTTTAGCCAGTCCTGATGTGTGTGTTCAGTTCGGTGAGTTTTGAAGCATGTTAAGGGGGTCAAATTACAGCTCAAAGAGGCAAAAGTGACTGTTTTTAGTACTTTTTTGTCTTGAAGGGGGAATTGCCAACTTCCTGTTGATTTTTGCCCGAGGATGTACTATTATGAAAACTAGGTCAGAGTCACACCTACATAAAGGTTTTTGTTTCATGTCTCTCCGACCTTCCTAGTGGGAGTTACAGGCAGTCTAGTTTTTTTTTTCGTAGGGGGCGCTAGAGCGCAAATTTAAATTTTGAGGTTTGGTTTTGTGATAAAAGGTTTTGCCGTATATTACTGATGTGTGTGTAAAATTTGGTGAGTTTTGAAGTATGTTAAGGGGGTCAAATTACAGCGCAAAGTTGCGGAAGAATAATAATAATAATAATAATAATAAAGAATAAAACCTTACAAATTCAATAGGTCCTTATGTCCCATTGCATAAGGACTCCCTGTGGGAGTCCTTTTGCAATGGGCCATTGCGGGCCCTAATAATAAAACCTTAGAAATACAATAGGTCCTTATGTCTCATTGCATAAGGACTCCCTGTGGGAGTCCTTTTGCAATGGGCCATTGCGGGCCCTAATAATAATAAAGAATAAAACCTTACAAATTCAATAGGTCCTTATGTCCCATTGCATAAGGACTCCCTGTGGGAGTCCTTTTGCAATGGGCCATTGCGGGCCCTAATAATAATAAAGAATAAAACCTTACAAATTCAATAGGTTCTTATGTCCCATTGCATAAGGACTCCCTGTGGGAGTCCTTATACAATGGGCCATGTGGGTCCTAATTATTTAGACTGTCAGAATGATGCTAAAAATGGATCAGAGTTTCTCAGAGCTCATGCGCCACCACTCGCCATTTTTGTATTTGTACTTGAGTTTTCTATTTTTCCAAACCTCCTCCTTCATACTGTTTATTAATTTATTGTACAAAATGGGTTTGTAAATCAGCTAAACAAGTTCTAACTTTACAAGACTGGCGACAAACATCAATTTACAAACTATAGACCTGTTTCCTTACTTCCACAATTCTCTAAAATCATTGAAAACCTGTTCAATAACAGATTAGAGAGTTTCATAAATAAAAATAGAATACTCGAAGAAAATCAATATGGATACAGAGTTAATGTTTCAACTTCGATGGCTTTAATTGAAATTACAGAAGAAATGACCAATTGCTATAGATAATAAAAAATGTGCGGCAGCAGTTTTTATGGATCTAACTAAAGCATTTGACACAATTAATCACAACATTTTAATCAAAAAACTAGAACGATATGGCATCAGAGGGTTAGTCTTAAACTGGATAAGAAGTTATCTAATGAACAGGAAACAATACGTGAAGGTAGGCGAACACACCTCTACAACGCTAAATATATCCTGTGGTGTACCTCAGGGATCAATACTAGGACCTAAATTATTCAATCTATATATAAATGACATTTGTAAAGTTACAAAAGATTTAAAGTTAGTATTATTTGCGGATGATACAACAGCGTTTTGTTCAGGAGAGAACACACAGAAGATACTACAAATAATAACAGAAGAAATGAACAAATTAAAAAGATGGTTTGACAAAAACAGACTATCGTTGAATCTCAGTAAAAACTAAAATAATGCTATTTGGTAACAGTAGAAGAGAAAGTCAAACACAAATACAAATAGACGGAATAGAAATTGAAAGAGTAAATGAGACCAAATTTCTAGGTATAATGATTGATGATAAATTGAACTGGAAATCTCACGTAAAAAATATACAACATAAAGTAGCAAGAAACACGTCAATAACGAATAAAGCAAAACATGTTCTAGACAAAAGATCACTTCATATTCTCTACTGCTCACTAGTGTTACCATATCTGAGTTATTGTGCAGAAATATGGAGAAATAACTACAAAAGTACACTTCATTCATTAACGGTGTTACAAAAAAGATCAGTTGTAATAATACATAATGTTGGATATAGAGAACACACAAATCCTTTATTTATTGAATCAAAGATACTGAAATTCTACGACATAGTGAATTTGCAAACAGCTAAAATTATACACAAAGTAAACTATAACCTGCTACCCAAGAATATACAACAATTCTTCTCAAAAAAGAGAAATATAATCTTAGAGAGAAATGTAATTTAAAACATTTGTATGCACGTACAACACTTAAGACCTTCAGTATATCAGTATCAATCCAATCCAATCCACTTTATTTATATAGCACATTTAAACAACAAAATGTTTCCAAAGTGCTGCACAACAATATTAAACACAATTAAAAACAATATAAAATAAATATGATTAAAAACAATTTCAAAGGGTAAAACCAATTAAAACAGTAAATAGAAAGCAAAAAGCAAAATTTTAAAAACACAGAGGACAACAGAGGACCACACAACTCACGTAGTGTTAAAAGCCAGAGAATAAAAGTGGGTCTTAAGACGAGACTTAAAACACTCCACTGTGGGAGCAGTTCGAACATGGAGGGGCAGAATGTTCCAGAGCTTAGGGCCGACCACAGAGAAGGCCCTGTCTCCCCTGGTTTTAAGTCTCGTCTTGGACACCACGAGCTGGAGCTGGCTCTCGGACCTCAGAGCGCGCGCAGGATTGTAAGTTTGGATGAGGTCCGAGATATACTGAGGTGCCAGTCCATGTAAAGCTTTAAAAACAAACAGCAAGGTTTTAAAAATCAATTCTAAAATGAACAGGGAGCCAGTGCAAACTCTCAAGGATTGGGGTTATATGCTGGCGTCTCCTGGCCCCTGTTAAAAGTCGTGCTGCCGCATTCTGGACTAACTGCAACCGGGAGAGAGCTTTTTGGATAATGCCAGCATAAAGTGCATTGCAGTAGTCCAGGCCACTTGAAATAAAAGCATGCACGACTTGTTCAAAAAGGTTAAAAGATAAAAACGGTTTTACCTTTGCTAAAAGACGAAGATGATAAAAACACGATTTTAAAACGCCATTGACTTGTTTGTCAAGTTTAAAATCGCTGTCAGTATAATCCATTCTTTCATTCTTTCACTCACAAAATAATCTTACTTATCTCAACATATGAAATGTAACTTACTTCACCAATTATTATTTATTTACTTATTTTATTGTGATTACTTAGGGAGTATATTGTGAATAAATTGAGAACAGGAAGTGAACAAAAGTTTTAGCAACCCCTTGTCCATTGCCCTTAAAACGGCTGGTATCAGTAAAGGAATCCATAGATGCGGTCTAGAACACACACATTCTCTATACGCTGATGATTTACTATTGTTTATATCTGATCCAATCTCTACCATTCCAAAGATTATTGAATTGCTAAACAATTTTGGATCATTCTCTGGCTATAAACTGAATTTCGCTAAGAGTGAATGCTTCCCTGTGAATTATTTGGCCCTTGAGATCCCTGATGGATATTTCCCATTTAAGATGTCCAGGAACAGCTTCAAATACTTAGGTGTACATATTTGTCGTAAGTTACCAGCTCTCTACAAGGACAATTTTCCACCTCTAATCGACAAACTTAAATTAGATTTGGAAAGGTGGAATGATTTACACATAACTATAGCTGGCAGGGTAAACTGCATCAAAATGAATGTGCTTCCTCGATTTTTGTACCTGTTTCAATGTTTGCCTATCTTTTTACCCAATTCCTTTTTTTGCATAATAAACAAACTAATTTCATCCTTTATATGGAAAGGCAAGAATCCCAGGATTAGGAGAGAGTTCCTGCAAAGGCATAGGTCCGTAGGTGGTTTATCACTCCCTAATCTAAAATACTACTATTGGGCAGCTAACATACACAAAGTGACTCTCTGGATCCAAGAACCTGAATTAATCTGGTGCAAGTCTGAAGCTAGTTCCTGTTCTACCTCTCTCCTGGATCTGCTTACATCAAAACTACCTTATCGACCATCCCAATTTACTTGTAGTCCAATTGTCATTTCTACCCTTAGAATCTGGTCTCAATTTAGAAATACTTTCGGCCTGCAGGGCTTATCCAACCACAACCCCATTCATAATAACCACCTCTTCCTCCCTCCCAACACAGATGTAGCGTTTTCTCTATGGAAGCAGTCAAGCCTTAGCAGGCTAAAGGACTTATATATTGGTGATGTCTTCGCTAGTTTCAGTGAACTGTGTGAAAAATTTGACCTACCAAAATCTCACCTATTTCGATACTTTCAGGTTCGTAATTTTGTTAAATTAAATAGTTTCTCTTTCCCTAATACTCCACCTAATTCGCTAATTGACTCAATTTTAGATATTCCCACAAATCAGAAAGGCCTAATCTCCAAAATCTACATCTTAATATCCCAGTTTGGTAAAACGTCTCTTGATAAAATCAGAGGGAGTTAGGAAGAAGAGCTTGGCAGATCTATAGATGATGGAGATTGGGATTCTGCCTTAACCCAAATTAATAACAGTACATCCTGTTCAAGGCTTAATTTAATACAATTTAAGGTTGTCCATCGTATTTATTTTACTAATTCCAAACTCTCCAAAATATACCCCAATATCTCGGATACTTGTAACAGATGTTACATGTCACCTGCAAATATGACGCACATGTTTTGGTCTTGTCCCCATTTGCTGGATTATTGGACAACTATTTTCAAACACCTTGCTAAGGCATTGGATTTAAATCTGACACCATGTGCAGAAATGGCTATTTTTGGGACGGTATCAGATCCCCAAATAAGGAGAAAATGTAAGGATAGTATCGCCTTTGCATCCTTATTAGCACGTAGGAGAATTTTGCTGGAGTGGAAGTCACCAGTCTGCCCCAAAGCCTCCTTATGGCTTAAAGACCTTATGATGTATTTAGATCTGGAGAAAATAAAGTTCAATCTTAGGGGGGCACCTGGGAAGTTTTATTCTGTTTGGGGCTGTGTGGTTGACTACATAGCTAAATTAAAGACGCTACAGGACACATGAAAAGTTCACCTTTCATAAACCAGCTTCCTTTTTGGTAGTTTTTTTGTTTTGTTTTGTTTTTATTTATTTATATTTATTCTGGGTGTATATTTACTATCTGCCTATGTTGAGAAGAAAGTGATGTACTAATTATTTTCCATTTGTGACTGTACCTTTAACTTACTGTATGTAGGACCTGGGGGGGTGGGGGCTATGTGTGTATGGGGTATGTGTCGGGTTGTTGTTCTTGGAAGTGGGTGGGAAAAAAAGGGGAAAATGTGACTACTGTTCTATTGTATATTGTAATACCTGTCAAATTTAATAAAAACATTTATTAAAAAAAAGTTTTAGCAACTGTTATGTAAAAGAAAAGGGGTAGGATTAAATAAGCTCTGCTTCTTCCTACTCCTTTTCGAACATGTTGAAAAGAGAAACTGGAGATTGTGATGTATCATGTTGTATACTTGCATGTTCCAAATAAACTCAAACTCAACTCAAACTCAACTCAACTTATGACATTGGCACAGCACAGTCCAGTTTTTTCAGGAAGCAACAACACTCAATTTGAACGTTGGGTGGAAAGGAGCGATAACTTCCTCCTTGCAAGGTGCGTCATCACAAATCATGAGTTCTCTCTTGTGGTTTTAATAAAGCAAAAGGGTACAAAACACGTGGCTTGTCGCGTTCAACTAAAATCATCCTCTTTCTGTTTCAAGAACCGGAACATCCAAGATGGACTCTACAGCTTCACCCGTGATACATGAATCTACGCCTGCCAACAACGGCTCCGGCTGCAACACCCTGTACGAGCACAGGAGCTACGCCCGGGTCCTCATGCCCATCTTCTACACCGTGATCTTCTTGGTTGGCCTGCTGGGCAACGCCTTGGCTTTGCACGTCATCCGTCCCAACCTGAAGAAGATGAACTCCACCACTCTGTACTCGCTCAACCTGGTGATTTCTGACATCCTCTTCACGCTGTCGCTTCCTGTGAGGATCACCTACTACGCGCTCGGCTTCCACTGGCCCTTTGGCGAGGTCGTGTGCAAGATCTCAGGCCTCATCTTCTACATAAACACTTACGCCGGCGTCAACTTTATGACCTGCCTGAGCGTCGACCGCTTCATTGCCGTCGTCCTGCCGCTGCGCTTCGGCCGGCTGCGCAATGTTCGCAACGTGCGCTACATTTGCGGCGTGGTCTGGCTGCTGGTCCTGGCGCAGACCCTCCCGCTCATTGGCATGCCAATGACCAACAAAGAACCAGGCGACTTTATCACCTGCATGGAATACCCCAATTTCGAGAAGGTACCCAGTATCGCTACCATCCTCATTGGCGCCGTCTTCCTGGGTTACATTCTCCCAATGATCACTATCCTGGTGTGCTACTCCATCCTGTGCTTCAAACTCCACTCCACGGCCAAGGCCAACCACCTGACGGAAAAATTAGGCCGAAGCCGCAAGGCCATCGGCGTCATCTGCTGTGTGTCCCTTGTCTTCGTGGTCTGCTACAGCCCCTATCACATCAACATCCTGCAGTACATGGTCCGCAAGCTGGCGCACAACCCGGACTGCGCCGATCTAACCGCCTTCCAGGTGTCCCTGCACATCACAGTGATTCTCATGAACCTCAACGCCTGCCTGGATCCGTTTGTCTATTTCTTTGCCTGCAAAGGCTACAAGACGAAGCTCCTGAAGCTCCTCAAGCTGGAGGTCAGCATGTCGGTCTCCAGCGCCGTCAGAACGTCGCCCGAAGGCTCCTCCAAGGACGTTATCGACGGCAACAAGATCCAACTCAACGGTTGCGCTTCGAGCTCGGCCACCGAGAGGCTGATGGAGAGGAGATCGCAGCAGTATGTGTAAATGAGAAGACTGAAAAGTTGAAAGGATCCAGGCAAGACCTTTCAGTGGGACGGTATGCTCTCATTGACAAGTGTGTCAAAATGTTGGGTCAGAATGTTCCCTGACTGACAACTTCTGTGGTTTAGATCTCTTGAACTCAAGGTTCAAGGTTCAAGGTTCAACTTTATTGTCCCCGCGGGGAAATTTGTCTTGGGCACAGTGCATCATTGCTTTCTTAACATACCCAAAAACAACAGAACTAAAAACACAAGCACAGACACAACCACAACCAAACAACTAACATTTAAACATCAGAACATGGAGCTTGATAGACATAGGTGGCACTTTGATGTAGGCATAAAATCTACAGTATGGAGATAAAGATAAAGTACCAATGTGCATTGCACTAGAGCTCATGGATAAAGTGCTGTGTGCTAAAGTGCTTAGTTCTAAAGTGCTATGTGCTAAAGTGCTGTGTGCTAAAAAAAAAGTGCTAACCTATGTATTAAAATTCTATTGCACATTGTTGGTCAGTTTAATGGAGGCTGGGACAAATGATAATTTAAGGCGGTTAAATTTGCATAGTGGGACCCGGAGTCTTCTCCCTGATGGCAGGGTTCCATATTCAGGAACTCCCTAGTGAAACAATTAATTAAGTGTGGATGAACATTGTCCAATACCAGGCTGTGAACCTCTTCTCCTACTACTACTTCACAATTTGAATGTTTTGCTTCAACTGTCAGAAGTCACTTGTAATGAATCTATGCTGGTTTGACATTTACAGGCTGTCAAGCGCCTGCCGAAAACAAGGGGTGAAGCTTCTTTTTTTTTTTAACTAAAAATTAATACTGCAAATATGAATATTACATGTTAGCAATAAATAAAGGCTATAAACGAATGTTCTGAACTTCTGCTTCCATGCCAGTGTTGTTCTAAGCGGCGCATGTGGCTCTTCTGCGTCCTTGTTGTTTTTTTATAACCCCGAAGTGAGAAAAGTTTGCATTTTTAAACTAAATTCGATCCAAAACTATCCTAATCTGTATACCGTATTTTTCGGACTATAAGTGGCAGTTTTTTTCATAGTTTGGCCGGGGGTGCGACTTATACTCAGGAGCGACTTATACTCCGAAAAATGCGATAGTCATTATTTTCAGCCATGTTTGTTTTGATTATGTTTCATTTTTTGTTTTCTGAGAGTGAAAGTGGTTAATGTCATTTTCCTGTAAGCCGTGAGATCACATCTACAGCAGAACATTTCATTTTGTTTACGTGAACTGAGAATAAATAAGACAGTCAACCAACCTGTCATGTCCATGATGACGTTTTATGGGTTTGTTGGTAAGTTTGTTTCAAGTTTCAAGTAGAATGTATATACCGTAACCAAATATGTTTAAGATACCCAAGTATAACATTTGATAGGTCAGTTGGCTATATGTTTTTTTTTAGAACCGATCTTCCAAAAACTACCATGGACAAATGTCTAATGGCTAATCCAGAACACTACTGTACTGTACGACTGTAGTACAGTATTTACCCCCGAAAAATGGTTGAGATAGAGATGTTGAAAAAATATTTGCACATTTAATTATGAACAATAGTCATTCCAAAATACCGAAGCAGTGGGGGTGCACAAAAAAAAAAAAATTCACATCCGAATATATATATATACTGTATACACACAAGTATATATATATATATATATATATATATATATATATATATATATATATACAGTATATATATATATATATATATACATATATAAATATATGTGCATATATATATGTATGCGTGAGTGTATATATATATATATATATATATATGTGTATATAAATGTGTGTGCGTGTATATATATATATGTGTGCATATATATGTGTGTGTTTATATACAGTATATATATGTGTGTGTATCTATATATATATATATATACACATACACACACACACACACACACATACATACATATATATATATATATGTGTGTGTGTGTGTGTGTGTGTGTGTGTGTATATATATATATATATAAAAATATAAATATATATATATATATATATATATATATATGTATGTGTGGGAAAAAAATCACAAGACTATTTCATCTCTACAGGCCTGTTTCATGAGGGGGGGTACCCTCAATCATCAGGAGATTTTAATGGGAGCATTCGCATACCATGGTTTATACAGGGCACAGAGTGGGTGGGTACAGGCTGGCGTAGGGGCGTGGTGATTGGCTCATGTGTTACCTAGGAGGTGTTTCCGTCTATGGCGGCATGCTGTTACAATTGCGCTGCGCTTGTTGAGGGATGACAGGTCTGGACGGTAAATAATAAACAGTTTCTCTTTCAAGCATAGGTTGCATCTTTTATTACCACTATTGTAAGGTGTGCTGGATGCAAGAATTTGCCATGTTATTGAATATTCAACATTATTGTCTTTGAGGTCCCAAATGTGTTTGCTGAGTTCTGTGGTATTTCGCAGGTTTTGGTTCCTGAAAGAAGCCTTGTGATTGTTCCATCTGGTTTTGAATTCTCCCTCGGTTAATCCTACATATGTGTCGGATGTGTTAATGTCCTTGCGTATTACCTTACATTACATTACATTAACACATCCGACACATATGTAGGATTAACCGAGGGAGAATTCAAAACCAGATGGAACAATCACAAGGCTTCTTTCAGGAACAAAAACCTGCGGAATACCACAGAACTCAGCAAACACATTTGGGACCTCAAAGACAATAATGTTGAATATTCAATAACATGGCAAATTCTTGCATCCAGCACACCTTACAATAGTGGTAATAAAAGATGCAACCTATGCTTGAAAGAGAAACTGTTTATTATTTACCGTCCAGACCTGTCATCCCTCAACAAGCGCAGCGAAATTGTAACAGCATGCCGCCATAGACGGAAACACCTCCTAGGTAACACATGAGCCAATCACCACGCCCCTACGCCAGCCTGTACCCACCCACTCTGTGCCCTATATAAACCATGGTATGCGAATGCTCCCATTAAAATCTCCTGATGATTGAGGGTACCCCCCCTCATGAAACAGGCCTGTTGAGATGAAATAGTCTTGTGATTTTTTTCCCACACATACATATATTGCGCTCTACTACGGTATCGAGCACTATTTTTTGGATAACCTTATTAAGACATATATATATATATATATATATATATATATATATATATATATATATATATATATATATATATATATACACAGTATATATGTATATATATATGTGTGTGTGTGTGTGCGAGTGTATATATATATATATATATATATATATATATATATATATATATATATGTGTGTGTGTATATAATATATATATATAAAAATATATATATATATATACACACAGTATATATGTATATATATATGTGTGTGTGTGTGTGCGAGTGTATATATATATATATATATATATATATATATATATATATATATAGATATATATATATAAGCGGTAGAAAATGGATGGATGGATGGATGTGTGTGTCTATATATATATATATATATGTGTGTGTGTGTATATATGTATACACACACACACACATATATATATATATATATATATATATATATATATATATATATATATATATATATATACAAATATATATATATGCAAAACAATTTTTACTATGTGTTACATTTTTTTTTTTTTTTATTAAATTCAATAAAATTTTAGAAAATATGTTTTTATGCCATCTCCCTCCAACCAGAAGGACCTGTAACCTGTTTTGAAAAAGTGTTATTATAATTATTAAACCAAATATTGCCAGAATCGGTTTGAATCGAGAATGGTGTAGAATCGAGAATCTATTTGAATCGTCACTCAAGGAATCGGAATGGGATCCAATCGTTAGGTGCCCAAAGATTCACACCCCTACTAGACAGGATTGCTAGATACAGTTTCCTAAAACGTTCACTAAAGTGTAACCTCCAGAGCAGTGTTTTTCAACCACTGTGCCGTGGCACTCTAGTATGCTGTGAGATACAGTCTGGTGTGCCGTGGGAGATTATCTCATTTCACCTAATTGGGTTAAAAGTATTTTTTTGCAAACCAGTAGTTATAATCCGCAAATAATGTGCCTTGTTGAGTGTCAGTACTGTCGAGAGCTCGGCAGAGTAACCGTGTAATACTCTTCCATATCAGTAGGTGGCAGCAGGTAGCTTAATTGCTTTGTAGATGTCGGGAACGACGACGACGGTTTGTCACGATCCCAATATGCAGACGACAGCGGGAGGCATTGTGCAGGTAAAAAGGTATCTAACGCTTAAACCAGAAATAAACAAAAGGCGATTGCCGCTAAGAAAAGGCATTGAAGCTTTGGGATGATTATGCAAAACAAAAATGAATCTGAACTGGCTGCAAAGTAAACAAAAACAGTAGTGATGGGTCCGGCAACACCGATGCATCGGCGCATGCGTCGAGCTCATAGAGCAAAACCCTGTGTCGGTGCGCGTACCGCTTTTAGAAAGTCACGTGACCGATCATGAGCTGTTTTGGTCACGTGACCGATACGCCAACTGTGTCGCACTGACGCCTCCTCTGTGCCCTGTGAGCGGCTCTTTTCTACAGCCGGAGAAATAATAACTAAGAAGAGAAATCGTCTAAAATGTAATACGTCGGAAAAACTTTTTTTTTTTTTTTTAATAAAAATGTGTAAAAAAATAAAATTAAAACAATTCCCAGTCCACAATCATCCACAACACGTTCTCTTAGATTTCCATGTTATGATACATGTTCACATTATTTATTGACTGTATATAAAAAAGATAAAAATATTTTTTTTTTTAAATGAAGATATGAAATAATCCTAAATGAAATACAATGACTTGGTTTATATTATTGTATATACTAGGGCAGGGGTCACCAACGCGGTGCCCGCGGTCACCAGGTAGCCCGTAAGGACCAGATCAGCCTGTTCTATAAATAGCTCAAAGAGCAGCACTTACCAGTGAGCTGCCTCTATTTTTTAAATTGTATTTATTTACTAGCAAGCTGGTCTCGCTTTGCTCGACATTTTTAATTCTAAAAGAGACAAAACTCAAATAGAATTTGAAAATCCAAGAAAATATTTTAAAGACTTGGTCTTCACTTGGAATAAGCGGTAGAAAATGGATGGATGGATGGATGGGTCTTCACTTGTTTAAATAAATTCATTTATTTTTTACTTTGCTTCTTATTACTTTTAGAAATACAATTTTAGAGAAAAAATACAACCTTAAAAATGATTTTAGGATTTTTAAACAAATATACCTTTTAAATTTCTTCCTCTTCTTTCCTGACAATTTAAATCAATGTTCAAGTATTTTTTATTTTTTATTGTAAAGAATAATAAATATTTTAGCTTCTGGTTTTTCGACGAAGAATATTTGTGAAATATTTCTTCAAACTTACTATGATTAAAATTAAAAAAAAATATTCTGGCAAATCTAGAAAATCTGTAGAATCAAATGTAAATCTTATTTCAAAGTATTTTGAAATTCTTTTAAAATTGTTGTTCTGGAAAATCTAGAAGAAATACTGATTTGTCTTTGTTAGAAATACAGCTTGGTCCAATTTTTTAAATATTCTAACAAAGTGCAGATTGAATTTTAACCAATTTAAAACATGTCATCAAAATTCTAAAATGTATCTTAATCAGGAAAAATTACTAATTATGTTCCATAAATTATTTTTTTAATTTTTTCAAAAAGATTCAAATAAGCTAGTTTTTCTCTTCTTTTTGTCGGTTGAATTTTGAATTTTAAAGAGTCGAAATTGAAGATAAACTATGTTTCAAAATGTTATTTTTTTTTTTTTCGTGTTTTCTCCTCTTTTAAACCGTTCAATTAAGTGTTTTTTTCATCATTTATTCTCTACAAAAAACCTTCCGTAAAAGGAAAAAAAAAATGTACGACGGAATGACAGACAGAAATACCCATTTTTTTATATATATAAATGTATTTATTTAGCTATTCTTGTTTAAATCACACTTACGTGTAACTTACAAATGACAATATATTTATTGATTTAAGTGTGTATCAAACTGGTAGCCCTTCGCATTAATCAGTACCCAAGAAGTAGTTTTTGGTTTCAAAAAGGTTGGTGACCCCTGTACTAGGGCATCAAATCAGTGTCAGTTGAGTCGGTCCATAGGTTGCCTGTAGGGATTTTTAATGTCCAGCAGATGTCAGTATTTAGTGACACAGTATCGACACAGTATCAATACAGTTTTGCAATGTGTCGAAACGCTTCATGACGCCTCATCAACCCATCACTAAAAAACAGAATGCTGGACGACAGCAAAGACTTACAGCGTGTGGAGCAGAGACGGCGTCCTCAAAGTACATGACATGACAATCAACAATGTCCAACAAAGAAGGATAGCGTCCACACAACTTAAATATTCTTGATTGCTAAAACAAAGCAGGTGCTGCGCTTAAAGGAAAACATGAAACTGCTACAGGAAAATACCAACAAAACAGGAAAAAAGCCACTAAAATAGGAGCGCAAGACAAGAACTAAAACACGACACACAGGAAAACAGCGAAAAAGTCAAAATAAGTCACAGCGTGATGTGACAGGTGGTGACAGTACACTTACTTTGAGACAAAAGCTATTGTGATGTATGGTTGGTTATGGTTTGAATTCATATCCAAGAAACTGTAAGATCAGCACTGTGTGAGAACATTTTAACAAGAAATGGGCAACAAACTATGTTAGTATCTTCTTTTAAATCCATCCATCCATCCATCTTCTTCCGCTTATCCGAGGTCGGGTCGCGGGGGCAGCAGCCTAAGCAGGGAAGCCCAGACTTCCCTCTCCCCAGCCACTTCGTCCAGCTCTTCCTGTGGGACCCCGAGGCGTTCCCAGGCCAGCCGGGAGAGATAGTCTTCCCAACGTGTCCTGGGTCTTCCTCGTGGCCTCCTACCGGTCGGACGTGCCCTAAACACCTCCCTAGGGAGGCGTTCGGGTGGCATCCTGACCAGATGCCCGAACCACCTCATCTGGCTCCTCTCCATGTGGAGGAGCAGCGGCTTTACTTTGAGCTCCTCCCGGATGGCAGAGCTTCTCACCCTATCTCTAAGGGAGAGCCCCGCCACCCGGCGGAGGAAACTCATTTCGGCCGCTTGTACCCGTGATCTTGTCCTTTCGGTCATAACCCAAAGCTCATGACCATAGGTGAGGATGGGAACGTAGATCGACCGGTAAATTGAGAGCTTTGCCTTCCGGCTCAGCTCCTTCTTCACCACAACGGACCGATACAGCGTCCGCATTACTGAAGACGCCGCACCGATCCGCCTGTCGATCTCACGATTCACTCTTCCCTCACTCGTGAACAAGACTCCGAGGTACTTGAACTCCTCCACTTGGGGCAAGATCTCCTCCCCAACCCGGAGATGGCACTCCACCCTTTTCCGGGCGAGAACCATGGACTCGGACTTGGAGGTGCTGATTCTCATCCCAGTCGCTTCACACTCAGCTGCGAACCGATCCAGTGAGAGCTGAAGATCCTGGCCAGATGAAGCCATCGGGACCACATCATCTGCAAAAAGCAGAGACCTAATCCTGCAGCCACCAAACCAGATCCCCTCAACGCCTTGACTGCGCCTAGAAATTCTGTCCATAAATGTTATGAACAGAATCGGTGACAAAGGGCAGCCTTGGCGGAGTCCAACCCTCACTGGAAACGTGTCCGACTTACTACCGGCAATGCGGACCAAGCTCTGGCACTGATCATACAGGGAGCGAACTGCCACAATAAGACAGTCCGATACCCCATACTCTCTGAGCACTCCCCACAGGACTTCCCGAGGGACACGGTCCAATGCCTTCTCCAAGTCCACAAAACACATGTAGACTGGTTGGGCAAACTCCCATGCACCCTCAAGGACCCTGCCCAGAGTATAGAGCTGGTCCACAGTTCCACGACCAGGACCAAAACCACATTGTTCCTCCTGAATCCGAGGTTCGACTATCCGGCGTAGCCTCCTCTCCAGTACACCTGAATAGACCTTACCGGGAAGGCTGAGGAGTGTGATCCCACGATAGTTAGAACACACCCTCCGGTTCCCCTTCTTAAAGAGAGGGACCACCACCCCGGTCTGCCAATCCAGTGGTACCGCCCCCGATGTCCAATCGGGGGCGATGTTGTAAATGTGATGTTTTATGTGTTGTTTACTGTTTTTAATGTAACCTTGTTGCTGCCCTCTTGGCCAGGTCTCCCTTGGAAAAGAGATCTTTGATCTAAATGGGATTTTTACCTGGTTAAATAAAGGCTAAATAAAAAAATTAAATACTGTCAATATCGACTGCTGAGTTTCATTTTTTTGTAATGTTTTCTGCTGGTGGTGTGCCTCCAGATTTTTTTCAATAAAAAAATTGTGCCTTGGCTCAAAAAAGGTTGAAAAACACTGCTCCAGAGAACCAGAATCTTCTGCAGTGGACATTTGTGAACAAGCAAAATGACCATTTTTTTCCCCAAAATGTGTAACTCTGACAAAAAATTTTTTTTACCAATATAAGTCCACTGCAGAGGAGGCTGCTTCTCAAGACGATATACCAAAAAGACTCAATGTCTATGGTCAGTGTCATATTTTTGCACCATGGACAGAGGTGGGTAGTAACGTGCTACATTTACTGCGTTACATCTACTTGAGTAACTTTTGGGATAAATTGCACTTCTAAGAGTAGTTTTAATGCAACATACTTTTACATTTACTTGAGTATATTTATAGAGAAGAAACGCTACTTTTACTACGCTCCATTTATCTACATTCAGCTCGCTACTGATTTTTATCCATCTGTTAATGCACGCTTTGTTTGTTTTGGTTTGTCAGACAGACCTTCAAAGTAGGATCTATCGCATGCCTGCGTTTCACCAATCAAATACAGTCACTGGTGACGTTTGACTCCGTTTCACCAATCAAATACAGTCACTGGTGACGTTTGACTCCGTTTCACCAATCAAATACAGTCACTGGTGACGTTTGACTCCGTTTCACCAATCAAATACAGTCACTGGTGACGTTTGACTCAGTTTCACCAATCAAATACAGTCACTGGTGACGTTTGACTCTGTTTCACCAATCAAATGCAGTCACTGGTGACGTTTGACTCCGTTTCACCAATCAAATGCAGTCACTGGTGACGTTTGACTCAGTTTCACCAATCAAATACAGTCACTGGTGACGTTTGACTCCGTTTCACCAATCAAATACAGTCACTGGTGACGTTTGACTCAGTTTCACCAATCAAATACAGTCACTGGTGACGTTTGACTCCGTTTCACCAATCAAATGCAGTCTCTGGTGACGTTTGACTCCGTTTCACCAATCAAATACAGTCTCTGGTGACGTTTGACTCCGTTTCACCAATCAAATGCAGTCACTGGTGACGTTTGACTCCGTTTCACCAATCAAATACAGTCACTGGTGACGTTTGACTCCGTTTCACCAATCAAATACAGTCACTGGTGACG
This sequence comes from Nerophis lumbriciformis, assembly GCF_033978685.3. Classification (NCBI taxonomy): domain Eukaryota; kingdom Metazoa; phylum Chordata; class Actinopteri; order Syngnathiformes; family Syngnathidae; genus Nerophis; species Nerophis lumbriciformis. The sequence goes on from NC_084560.2 coordinate 45,410,364, forward strand.
TTTGACTCCGTTTCACCAATCAAATACAGTCTCTGGTGACGTTTGACTCCGTTTCACCAATCAAATGCAGTCACTGGTGACGTTTGACTCCGTTTCACCAATCAAATACAGTCACTGGTGACGTTTGACTCCGTTTCACCAATCAAATACAGTCACTGGTGACGTTTGACTCCGTTTCACCAATCAAATACAGTCACTGGTGACGTTTGACTCAGTTTCACCAATCAAATGCAGTCACTGGTGACGTTTGACTCTGTTTCACCAATCAAATACAGTCACTGGTGACGTTTGACTCTGTTTCACCAATCAAATGCAGTCACTGGTGACGTTTGACTCTGTTTCACCAATCAAATGCAGTCACTGGTGACGTTTGACTCCGTTTCACCAATCAAATAGAGCCAGGCGGTCACATGATTAACAAGCTTAAGCTTACATGAACTCAACGTCAAATTTGAGGAAGCACGTTAGTAGATATTTTGGCTGTCACTGTAGGCTGATGTTAGCTTCCCTGCTATGAATCACTGTCAAATGTACATCGGTGTGGGGACATTTATTAACGCACTGCAGCCTTAACAGACAGAGAGACACACACACACACACGCACAGTCGCACACAAACTCACACATGCATAGAAACACCAATCAGAAGTGCACAGTGTGTTCCCAGGTGCAGCCCACACCTATCAGTTTATGGTTTGCGTAAAGGCTAACTTGTTATTTTCCTTTGTAATCTCTGCCTACTGAGCCTATGGTGCTGTTAAGTTATCGTGGCTCGATTTGCCTTAATTTTTTTATGTTAATGTATTATTATTTCCATCCATCCATCCATCCATCTTCTTCCGCTTATCCGAGGTCGGGTCGCGGGGGCAGCAGCCTAAGCAGGGAAGCCCAGACTTCCCTTTCCCCAGCCACTTCGTCCAGCTCTTCCTGTGGGACCCCCGAGGCGTTCCCAGGCCAGCCGGGAGACATAGTCTTCCCAACGTGTCCTGGGTCTTCCCCGCGGCCTCCTACCGGTCGGACGTGCCCTAAACACCTCCCTAGGGACGCGTTCGGGTGGCATCCTGACCAGATGCCCGAACCACCTCATCTGGCTCCTCTCGATGTGGAGGAGCAGCGGCTTTACTTTGAGCTCCCCCCGGATGGCAGAGCTTCTCACCCTATCTCTAAGGGAGAGCCCCGCCACCCGGTGGAGGAAACTCATTTCGGCCGCTTGTACCCGTGATCTTGTCCTTTCGGTCATAACCCAAAGCTCATGACCATAGGTGAGGATGGGAACGTAGATCGACCGGTAAATTGAGAGCTTTGCCTTCCGGCTCAGCTCCTTCTTCACCACAACGGATCGATACAGCGTCCGCACTACTGAAGACGCCGCACCGATCCGCCTGTCGATCTCACGATTCACTCTTCCCTCACTCGTGAACAAGACTCCGAGGTACTTGAACTCCTCCACTTGGGGCAAGATCTCCTCCCCAACCCGGAGATGGCACTCCACCCTTTTCCGGGCGAGAACCATGGACTCGGACTTGGAGGTGCTGATTCTCATCCCAGTCGCTTCACACTCAGCTGCGAACCGATCCAGTGAGAGCTGAAAATCCTGGCCAGATGAAGCCATCAGGACCACATCATCTGCAAAAAGCAGAGACCTAATCCTGCAGCCACCAAACCAGATCCCCTCAACGCCTTGACTGCGCCTAGAAATTCTGTCCATAAAAGTTATGAACAGAATGGGTGACAAAGGGCAGCCTTGGCGGAGTCCAACCCTCACTGGAAACGTGTCCGACTTACTGCCGGCAATACGGACCAAGCTCTGGCACTGATCATACAGGGAGCGGACCGCCACAATCAGACAGTCCAATACCCCCATACTCTCTGAGCACTCCCCACAGGACTTCCCGAGGGACACGGTCCAATGCCTTCTCCAAGTCCACAAAACACATGTAGACTGGTTGGGCAAACTCCCATGCACCCTCAAGGACCCTGCCCAGAGTATAGAGCTGGTCCACAGTTCCACGACCAGGACGAAAACCACACTATTATTATTATTTAATATATATTATTGCTTTAGATGCTTAAGAGATATTCCTGGCTCTAACTTTGCTCATTGCTATTTTTATGTTTTTGTGCATTATTTGTTGCAGTCATCATTAAACGAACAGGTTACTCATCAGTTACTCAGTACTTGAGTAGTTTTTTCACAACATACTTTTTACTTTTACTCAAGTAAATAATTGGGTGACTACTCCTTACTTTTACTTGAGTAATAAATCTCTAAAGTAACAGTACTCTTACTTGAGTACAATTTCTGGCTACTCTACCCATCTCTGCTTACAACAAAGAATCACTTTATTAACATTGTTTTGGTCTGTACCAGAAAATATTAAAAGTGCATCAATTTGCCTGGGGAAAAAAGTCATTATTTGAATTATGAATGAGGATTAAACTGTCAGGGTCAGTTCTGCAGTGGTTCTCTTCATATTTGTTAGGTCTGAGTCAGCAGATTTGTTGTGTGGAATGGAGTGCCTCAAGGTGCTGTTGTGGTTCCTGTATTGTTTTTTGCTGTTTTTTTAACCCTTTGGGAAAGAGCCTTGAAAGGTTTAGCAATGTTTCTTTTCACATTTTTGCTGACGACGTCCAGCTCTACTGCTCTTTTAAGCCGTCTGACATCCAGAAGTTTAACTCCTTGGTTCAGTGTGGACATAAAACAATGGCTAAGTGATAACTCTGCAAAACAGAAACCAATCCCTGATAACTTAATTTCAGGTATGAAACAGTACTTGGGTGATTTCGGCCAGTCTACTAAGCCAAGCCTCAGAAACTTGGGAGTTACCTAAAGACATGTCATTAGTGCAGCATTGTAAGCAGCTGACGAGGAACTGCTTCCTTCATCTAAGGAACATCTCTAAACTTTGAGAGATGGTGTCACAGAATGACTTGGATCTTATTTCGTATCTTCGCGGTTTAGACTATTGTAACAGTCGGTTGTCATGTACGAACAAGAAGGAGCTTTCTTGACTGCAACTAGTCCAAAACTCTACAGCGAGAATTCCGACCTGCACTATTGGGAGTAATACATCTCTAAAGTAACAGTACTCTTACTTGAGTACAATTTCTGGCTACTCTACCCACCTCTGGCCATGGACCCCTACTTATACAGGTAAAAGCCAGTAAATTAGAATATTTTGAAAAACTTGATTTATTTCAGTAATTGCATTCAAAAGGTGTAACTTGTACATTATATTTATTCATTGCACACAGACTGATGCATTCAAATGTTTATTTCATTTAATTTTGATGATTTGAAGTGGCAACAAATGAAAATCCAAAATTCCGTGTGTCACAAAATTAGAATATTACTTAAGGCTAATACAAAAAAGGGATTTTTAGAAATGTTGGCCAACTGAAAAGTATGAAAATGAAAAATATGAGCATGTACAATACTCAATACTTGGTTGGAGCTCCTTTTGCCTCAATTACTGCGTTAATGCGGCGTGGCATGGAGTCGATGAGTTTCTGGCACTGCTCAGGTGTTATGAGAGCCCAGGTTGCTCTGATAGTGGCCTTCAACTCTTCTGCGTTTTTGGGTCTGGCATTCTGCATCTTCCTTTTCACAATACCCCACAGATTTTCTATGGGGCTAAGGTCAGGGGAGTTGGCGGGCCAATTTAGAACAGAAATACCATGGTCTGTAAACCAGGCACGGTTAGATTTTGCGCTGAGTGCAGGCGCCAAGTCCTGTTGGAACTTGAAATCTCCATCTCCATAGAGCAGGTCAGCAGCAGGAAGCATGAAGTGCTCTAAAACTTGCTGGTAGACGGCTGCGTTGACCCTGGATCTCAGGAAACAGAGTGGACCGACACCAGCAGATGACATGGCACCCCAAACCATCACCCAACCATGCAAATTTTGCATTTCCTTTGGAAATCGAGGTACCAGAGTCTGGAGGAAGACAGGACAGGCACAGGATCCACGTTGCCTGAAGTCTAGTGTAAAATTTCCACCATCAGTGATGGTTTGGGGTGCCATGTCATCTGCTGGTGTCGGTCCACTCTGTTTCCTGAGATCCAGGGTCAACGCAGCCGTCTACCAGCAAATTTTAGAGCACTTCATGCTTCCTGCTGCTGACCTGCTCTATGGAGATGGAGATTTCAAGTTCCAACAGGACTTGGCGCCTGCACACAGCGCAAAATCTACCCGTGCCTGGTTTACGGACCATGGTATTTCTGTTCTAAATTGGCCCGCCAACTCCCCTGACCTTAGCCCCATAGAAAATCTGTGGGGTATTGTGAAAAGGAAGATGCAGAATGCCAGACCCAAAAACGCAGAAGAGTTGAAGGCCACTATCAGAGCAACCTGGGCTCTCATAACACCTGAGCAGTGCCAGAAACTCATCGACTCCATGCCACGCCGCATTAACGCAGTAATTGAGGCAAAAGGAGCTCCAACCAAGTATTGAGTATTGTACATGCTCATATTTTTCATTTTCATACTTTTCAGTTGGCCAACATTTCTAAAAATCCCTTTTTTGTATTAGCCTTAAGTAATATTCTAATTTTGTGACACACGGAATTTTGGATTTTCATTTGTTGCCACTTCAAATCATCAAAATTAAATGAAATAAACATTTGAATGCATCAGTCTGTGTGCAATGAATAAATATAATGTACAAGTTACACCTTTTGAATGCAATTACTGAAATAAATCAAGTTTTTCAAAATATTCTAATTTACTGGCTTTTACCTGTAATAATTTAGGTATCCAATCTGGAATGCCCCATGGTAGCTATAGAATATGTTTTTCTTTATTTGTTCCGACTTCAAGCAGTTACACATCATAAACACTTTTATACACAGTTTTTTTTGGCGAATCAAACGTTCCGCAAAAGTGGAAAAAAAGGTCAAGTAGGTCACAAGACAGAGCTGTTGTATTGACCAACAAGTTGGTTACCTCATTCCAGTGTGACAAAATTGTGGTTTCCCTTTCCCACGTGCGTAAGTAAGTCCTATGACCGATAGAAGTTTGTGGCTGTTTAAGTTGACATAAAAAGGCTCAGAAGGCATTAATGTGCCATAAACATGCACAGAAGTGGAGGGAAATCACAGCTGGGCCCTCCAGGGTACGATTTTAGGAGTTGTGTGCCTCGGTCAAGGACACAAAAAGCCCTGATGACTGCTGAGGGATATTCTAGTGTTTTCCTGCCAGTCTACAGGATGTATTCTTTCAACGCCAGCAGAAACTCCTTAGGGGCCAAGGTTGTCTGGTTCTGACAGGCAGGTAAACAAGAGTGTATATTACAATGCAGGGTGAACGGCTTCACTTTTACTTGTTGAGCATTCAAGAGTCTAAACTTTCCTATTAGCAGGCGCGCGAATGTCCGTGCATTGTTATAGCTAATGCATACACATTCTCCAGTTCGAAAGGAAATTAACGCATCATGCATGTACAATACTGCTTTCTAAAGTGTAAAATGTATTTTTTTTTAGATTCATTTATAAGACATATAATGACATTTGAAATGTTTAAGTGTTCAGAGGGAATGTTCTTTCTTTCTTTCTTTCTTTCTTTAGTTTATTTCGAACATGAACACACTTACATCATAATACATCACACAATTTCATATCATTTCATTTTACATCATGCCCGAAAAGGAGTAGGAAGAAGCAAAGCTTATTTAATCCTACCCCTTTCCCACTTCAAAGCGTTTACAAATATATAGAATCATTTACTGACCTTTTTATATAATAAAATAACATCTATGAATTAGTATACAACAGTTTTGTAATATGTAATTCATTAATTAATTCAGTCATTATTAGGGCTGAAACGACGCGTCGACATAGTCGACGTCATCGGTTACGTAAATACGTCGACGCCGTTTCTTGTGCTTCGACGCGTCGCATATTTACGTCACACTACCGTCATGGCGGAGCGCAAAGCAGACGATGCGAGCGGTGCGAGCGAGGGGAAAAAAGCGCGCCAAAAGTCGTCAAAAGTGTGGGAGTATTTCAATAAACGGCCTAAGAAGAAACGCTACTTTTACTCCGCTACTTTTATCTACATTCAGCTCGCTGCTCGCTACTAATTTTTATCGATCTGTTAATGCACGCTTTGTTTGTTTTGGTCTGTCAGACAGACCTTCATAGTGCCTGCCTTACTGGTGACGTTTCACTCCGTTCCACCAATCAGATGCAGTCACTGGTGACGTTGGACCAATCAAACAGAGCCAGGCGGTCACATGACCTGACTTAAACAAGTTGAAAAACGTATTGGGGTGTTGCCATTTAGTGGTCAATTGTACGGAATATGTACTGTATTGTGCAATCTACTAATAAAAGTTTCAATCAATCAATCAAAAGTGTGAAGGAAAAAAGACTATTTTTTATTTCAACCGTACATCCCGTCAAAAGCCTAAAGACTGACTGCACAGTTCCTGTCTTCACAATAAAAGTGCCGCTCCATCGCGCCGCGCTTTCAAAAAAAGAGTCTCCGAAAGCCAGCGCAAACAAGCTAGCAAGCTACGGAGTTTGCCGCCAATGTATTTCTTGTAAAGTGTATAAAAACGAATATGGAAGATGGACAAATAAGATGCCAAAAACCAACCACTTTCATATGGTATTAGACAGAAATGAGGAACTTTTTTTCTCCTCCATTTGAAAACGTGGACGATATAAGCACTGCTGTCTGTTTACAATCAATGCAAGTCATCAGAATCAGGTAATACACCAACTTATATTCTTGTCTTCATGAAAGAAAGGAATCTATATGTGTTAAACATGCATGTATATTCATTAAAACACCTTTAACATGTAAACAAAAACGGCAAAATAAATAAATATAAATTATATACTGTATATATCAATGTATGTATATATATATGTATATATATATATATATATATGTGTGTGTGTATATATATATATATATATATATATATATATGTGTGTCTGTGTGTGTATATATATATATATGTATATATATATATATGTGTGTGTGTGTGTGTGTGTGTGTGTATGTATATATATATATATATATATATATATATATATATATATATATATATATATATATATATATATATATATATATATATATATGTGTATGTTACTCATCAGTTACTCAGTACTTGAGTAGTTTTTTCACAATATACTTTTTACTTTTACTTAAGTAAATATTTGGGTGACTACTCCTTACTTTTACTTGAGTAATAAATCTCTAAAGTAACAGTACTCTTACTTGAGTACAATTTCTGGCTACTCTACCCACCTCTGCTAATAATGTTGTTGTATGCACAACGGCTAAAAACGAACATTTGAAAAGAAAACACCCGACAGCGTTCTTGACATCACCATCAACTAGTCAATCGTCCGCGTGAGTATACGTTGTCATCATTACACAAAAACATGAATGTGTCATTTGTATCTGCGTTGTAAATTCATAAACTAAAGCACCGTTTCGCTCTGAGAGGAGCGTTTGGCGTGCCTGTTCAGTGTTTACAAAGACGCGCTCCTATTTAACGCTAACGTTAATTAGTTGTGCAAATACCTTTTACAACATTAACAGTTACATATACTATGTACAAACGAACAATTAACTTTCACTTTAATCATACTATCATTGTTGTGTTATGAAGCAAAAGAAGCAATACTTTTACTTTTGTTGAAATGTTAACATTGTTGTTACAGAATATTTCGTTTTGCACTTTTTTGTATTGGATGTTTATCTTTATTTTTGCACATTTTAGCAAATAAGCAATACTTTTACTTTTGTTGAAATGTTTACACTGTTGTTATAGAATATTTCCGTTTTGCACTTTTTTGTATTGGATGTTTATCTTTATTTTTGCACATTTTAAAGCAAAATAAGCAATACTTTTACTTTTGAAATGCTTATACTATTGCAGAATATTAAGATTGCACTGGGTGTTTACTTTTATATTTGCACATTAAAAAGCAAATAAGCTACTTTTAATTTTGTTAAATGTTAAAAGTTTTAAATGTTTACATTGTTACAGAATATTTTGTCATGTTGTTGTCAATGTTGACTGAGTGGCCATACTTTTTTTTTTGTAAATAAAAGCCATGCCTTTTGAAAAAACTGGCCTACATTTATTTTTTCATCTTCATTTTAAATAAAAAAAATAATCGGTAAAAGGAAAAATAATCTATAGATTAATCGAAAAAATAATCTATAGATTAACCGATTAATCGAAAAAATAATCTATAGATTAATCGATAGAAAAATAATCGTTAGCTGCAGCCTTAGTCATTATTAACATACTGAGATGAAGAATATCTTATTTTCAATAAGGTTGAAAGTATTTCTCATAATTCTTCTTTTTTGTACTCTGTAAGCACTATTATTTTGAACAACCTCTTAAACTGGATCATATCAGTACAATTTTTAACTTCTTTACTTAATCCATTCCATCATTTAATTCCACATACTGATATGCTAAAAGTTCTAAGTGTTGTACGTGCATATAAATGTTTTAAATTATTTTTTTCCTCTAAAAGGTTATATTTCTCCTCTTTAGTTGAGAAGAATTGTTGTACATTCTTTGGTAGCAGGTTATAGTTTGCTTTGTACATCATTTTAGCTGTTTGCAATTTTACCAAATCACCAAACTTGAATATTTCTGACTTAATAAATAAATGTTCTCTATATCCAACATTATGTATTATTCTAACTGATCTTTTTTGTAACACGGTTAGCGAATGTAGCGCACATTTGTAGTTATTTCCCCATATTTCTGCACAATAACTCAGATATGGTAACACTAGCGAGCAGTAGAGAATATGTAGTGATTTCTGGCCCAGGACATATTTTGCTTTATTCATTCATTCATGTTTATTTTTTATTTAGAATTTCAGAAAATACATATTTTCTGCAATAAAATAAATTAATTCCTAATTACTCCAATCAGTATTAAATGCAATTCAATTGTAATTAATGTTTTTTTTTTTTTTTTTTTTAGTTATTTTTCCAGTATACCACATTTATTTTTATTTTTAGGTATTCCACGTAATTACAGTATGGAGTTTTATTTTGAATTCCTGAAAATATTTGTAAATATCAATATATTAAAGTATATTAAATAAAAAAAATCAATCATATTTTTCCTGGATATAATGAAAGTTGCTTCATTGATTTTATGAAAAATCCTACAGTATTTTTTTTTAAATTATTAATTTGTATTATTTGTATGTATTAATAATTAGGGCCCGCATGGCCCATTGCATAAGTACTCCCACAGGGAGTCCTTATGCAATGGGACATAAGGACCTATTGAATTTGTAAGGTTTTATTCTTTCTTTATTATTATTCTTCCGCCGCCTCTTTGAGCACTAATTTGACCCACTTAACATGCTTCAAAACTCACCATATTTGACCCACACATCAGGACCTGCGAAAATTGTCTTTTAATAAAAAAAACGAACCCCAAAACTCAAAATTGCGCTCTAGCGCCCCCTAGGAAAGAAAAAAAACTAGACTGCCTGTAACTCCCACTAGGAAGGTCGGAGAGACATGAAACAAAAACCTCTATGTAGGTTTGACTTAGACCTAGTTTTCATAATTGTATATCCTCGGGCAAAAATCAACAGGAAGTTGGCAATTCCCCCTTCAAGACAAAAAAGTACTAAAAACAGTCACTTTTGCCTTTTTGAGCTGTAATTTGACCCCCTTAACACGCTTCAAAACTCACCAAACTGAACGCACACATCAGGACTGGCACAAATTGTGATCTAATAAAAAAAACCTAACCCCAAATTTAAAAATTGCGCTCTAGAGCAATTTTTGAATAAAACGGAGAAAAAAACTGCTCCTCGGAAGAAAAAAAAATGACAAAACTGCCTGTAACTCCCACTGGGAAGGTCGGAGAGACATGAAACAAAAACCTCTATGTAGGTTTGACTTAGACCTAGTTTTCATAATTGTATATCCTCGGGCAAAAATCAACAGGAAGTTGGCAATTCCCCCTTCAAGACAAAAAAGTACTAAAAACAGTCACTTTTGCCTTTTTGAGCTGTAATTTGACCCCCTTAACACGCTTCAAAACTCACCAAACTGAACGCACACATCAGGACTGGCAAAAATTGTGATCTAATAAAAAAAACTAACCTCAAATTTAAAAATTGCGCTCTAGAGCAATTTTTGAATAAAACGGAGAAAAAAACCTGCTCCTCGGAAGAAAAAAATGACAAAACTGCCTGTAACTCCCACTGGGAAGGTCGGAGAGACATGAAACAAAAACCTCTATGTAGGTTTGACTTAGACCTAGTTTTCATAATTGTATATCCTCGGGCAAAAATCAACAGGAAGTTGGCAATTCCCCCTTCAAGACAAAAAAGTACTAAAAACAGTCACTTTTGCCTTTTTGAGCTGTAATTTGACCCCCTTAACACGCTTCAAAACTCACCAAACTGAACGCACACATCAGGACTGGCAAAAATTGTGATCTAATAAAAAAAACCTAACCCCAAATTTAAAAATTGCACTCTAGAGCAATTTTTGAATAAAACGGAGAAAAAAACTGCTCCTCGGAAGAAAAAAATGACAAAACTGCCTGTAACTCCCACTGGGAAGGTCGGAGAGACATGAAACAAAATCCTCTCCGTAGGTCTCACTTAGACCTACATTTCATAAATTGACAACCCCCAGCAAAAATCTACAAGAAGCTTGCTATTCCCCCTTCAACACAACATTTTTGCAAAAAACGGTCACCTTTCTTCAAACATTATCTCCTCTGAGCGTGTTTGTTGTTTCGGCTTCAAACTAACACAGGAGAGAGATTGAACCCTTTTGATTAAAAGTTATCGAAAGAGTTTTAATACCGGCTCCGGTTTTGATTTTATGACCCTTCAAAGAGCCGCTGCGCTGATGCTGCTGTTTTTTTCAAGAAGGCTGCTTAAAAGCAGGAAGCACCAGCGTGCCCACACAATGCAGACAAGGTAGGTACACTACACAAAAGTATTGGGACAATTCGGACTAAAAGTAGACAAAAGTATTGGGACACTTAGGACTAGCACCTGCCAAATATGCGGGCCCGACCAATGCTGCTTGCAGCTTTAATTATATTGTTGTATTGTTTTACTGTGTATGTGGGGATTTATGTTACATTATAAATATATTTTGATGCAAAAAATAAAATATCCCTCAAAAATAGTGCTCAATACATATAAATTAATGTACAAATACATATACATTGAAATTATTGTACAGACGCTGTTCAATTTAGAAGGTTGGTTTCACTGCAGTGATTCCTTTCAACCTCTAGAGGGCGGCATATACCAGGTTGACAGAGGGGGCTTGCCAGTAGAAGCTTTAAGTGTAATTATTGACTTGCAGACACAATAAAATATTTATACACATGTATTTTATTAGATTAAGTGGAGGAGTGACACACAGTGAGACCTTGACAAACCCGTAAAGCACTTATACACGCATATATAGTGCAGTTTATAAGTGCAACGATAAATGATTATTTATGGCATGGAAGACTTACTAAAAGCAAGCACATGACAAGTATCAAAGGGATACCAAAAAAAAAACACACACCATCGCAGACAGGCTGTTGTCATAACAACATATTGCAGTGAACACAAAGTACCATCTGCTCGGAGGCTTTTTAAGACTCATTGAGAGGACAAGCCGATAGATAATTAGGAATAAGAATGAACCCGCTTCCATGTAAATAACAACCGTGCTAGATATTGAAACTAAGCTGTGGTTTTAAGACAACTTACGTGCCGACACATCTGTGTATCCTAAGATGGAGGAAGTACTGCGCTGCCTCAAAAGGTTGACACGAGTACAGCAATTTTAGAATGTTTAAAAGTGAGAAGGAAGTTGACATGTCTTCCAGGTAGAAATGGCCCAATTTCAGGGTCTTAAACATGTCTCATTGTTGTTGTTTTTGTTGCGTTTTGGACCAGTTGTTCCTCCCAGGGAATTCAAGTCACAATTCGCTCCCAAGTTCTTTCCGACACTTAAAGCTGAGTTGAAAACCCACCAGAGACAGAATAGGTATTTTGTTGTATATATTCTCAAAGCTTTGACAATATACATTTTAGATTGAGACCAGTCTATCCCTAGAACCTTCTATCCCGCACACCCAAAATGGTCTCCCTTCCCAACGCCAAAAAAACCTCTCTTCCCTTCCACCTCCCTAGCCATAACAAAAGCACAACGTCTCCCTAGCCATAATACATTCCAAAGAACTCAAGGTTAACACACAGAGTTTGCTTGCTGACAGAGCATCAAGAGAAGAAGTGGAAAAGACGAGCTGTTTTCAAATATGACAAAGAAATGGAAGAAGTACAACTTAAATTCGGATATATGTAAATATCTGCCTCCGACAGGTGTTCCGATGTTGTTGTTTTTTACAAAGTTTCCTTTTTATACTTTTTACTCATTTCGGCGGAGGAAACTCATTTCGGCCGCTTGTACCCGTGATCTTGTCCTTTCGGTCATGACCCAAAGCTCATGACCATAGGTGAGGATGGGAACGTAGATCGACCGGTAAATCGAGAGCTTTGCCTTCCGGCTCAGCTCCTTCTTCACCACAACGGATCGATACAGCGTCCGCATTACTGAAGACGCCGCACCGATCCGCCTGTCGATCTCACGATCCACTCTTCCCCCACTCGTGAACAAGACTCCGAGGTACTTGAACTCCTCCACTTGGGGCAAGATCTCCTCCCCAACCCGGAGATGGCACTCCACCCTTTTCCGGGAGAGAACCATGGACTCGGACTTGGAGGTGCTGATTCTCATCCCAGTCGCTTCACACTCGGCTGCGAACCGATCCAGTGAGAGCTGAAGATCTTGGCCGGAGGAAGCCATCAGGACCACATCATCTGCAAATAGCAGTGACCTAATCCTGCAGCCACCAAACCAGATCCCCTCAACGCCCTGACTGCGTCTAGAAATTCTGTCCATTAAAGTTATGAACAGAATCGGTGACAAAGGGCAGCCTTGGCGGAGTCCAACCCTCACTGGAAACGGTCCGACTTACTGCCGGCAATGCGGACCAAGCTCTGACACTGATCATACAGGGAGCGAACTGCCACAATAAGACAGTCCGTTACCCCATACTCTCTGAGCACTCCCCACAGGACTTCCCGGTGTACACGGTCGAATGCCTTCTCCAAGTCCACAAAGCACATGTAGACTGGTTGGGCAAACTCCCATGCACCCTCAAGGACCCTGCCGAGAGTATAGAGCTGGTCCACAGTTCCACGACCAGGACGAAAACCACACTGTTCCTCCTGAATCCGAGGTTCGACTATCCGGCGTAGCCTCCTCTCCAGTACACCTGAATAGACCTTACCGGGAAGGCTGAGGAGTGTGATCCCACGATAGTTAGAACACACCCTCCGGTTCCCCTTCTTAAAGAGAGGAACCACCACCCCGGTCTGCCAATCCAGTGGTACCGCCCCCGATGTCCACGCGATGCTGCAGAGTCTTGTCAACCAAGACAGCCCCACAGCATCCAGAGCCTTAAGGAACTCCGGGCGGATCTCATCTACTCCCGGGGCCTTGCCACCGAGGAGCTTTTTAACTACCTCAGCAACCTCAGCCCCAGAAATAGGAGAGCCCACCACAGACTCCCCAGGCACTGCTTCCTCATAGGAAGACGTGTTGGTGGGATTGAGGAGGTCTTCGAAGTATTCCCTCCACCGATCCACAACATCCGCAGTCGAGGTCAGCAGAACACCATCCTCGCCATACACGGTGTTGATAGTGCACTGCTTTCCCTTCCTGAGGCGGCGGATGGTGGTCCAGAATTGCTTCGAAGCCGTCCGGAAGTCGTTTTCCATGGCCTCACCGAACTCCTCCCATGTCCGAGTTTTTGCCTCTGCGACCGCTGAAGCCGCACACCGCTTGGCCTGTCGGTACATGTCCGCTGCCTCAGGAGTCCTATGAGCCAAAAGAACCCGATAGGACTCCTTCTTCAGCTTGACGGCATCCCTCACCGCCGGTGTCCACCAACGGGTTCTAGGATTACCGCCACGACAAGCACCAACTACCTTGCGGCCACAGCTCCAATCAGCCGCCTCGACAATAGAGGCGCGGAACATGGTCCATTCGGACTCAATGTCCAGCACCTCCCTCGTGACATGTTCAAAGTTCTTCCGGAGGTGGGAATTGAAACTCTCTCTGACAGGAGACTCTGCCAGACGTTCCCAGCAAAACCCTCACAATGCGTTTGGGCCTCAACAACATATTCAACTGAATATGTTGTTGAAAATGATTTGCAAATCATTGCATTCCATTTACATCTAACACAATTTCCCAACTCATATGGAAACGGGGTTTGTACATCATCAATGCGGGCCTTGAGCCTCGCACCTAAAAAGCTACGCTCTCTGCATCCATTAAGTGGCCACTGCAGTAAAAAAAAAAAAAGAACATTTCACAGCAACCGCCATGAAGTGTCTATTACGGTCGTCTTATTTCCTGTTTATACGGCAACTGCCTCAACATCCTGTTTTTAATTACTTCTCTCCCGCAGCAGATGCTTCTCGCGAGCAAACCTGCTGTGGATGACTCCCCCGAGAGCTAATGTGCTGTGACAGACCCCACTTTTCCAATCAATAACTCGCCCTAAATCTGCCATCGCTCTGCCTGGCAAAGACGCCACACCGCTCCCCCTCACACACACACACACACACACACACACACTTCTAACTGTGCATCTTTTTCTTCAAGGGGGGTGTAATTGCGGACGCAGGCGGAGAAAGTGTTCACACAGGAAGTGACGTCTCTGGGCCTCGCGCTTCCTTATTTTGACTGCTGGCTGTTCACTGGTGCAAAGGAGCGCTTATTGCGGAATTTGTGAGGTAAGTTGCAGCATTTTGTGACCACTTGTGACCCGTCGAGATGAGGCCTTCTTAAAATAATACCTACTTTCCTTGTCGTGTTCTCATTCGTCAAATGTAACCTTTATGTCCTTAAATATGTCATGTGATAGGTTTTCTCATATTTGATCTCCTTCAGTACAGTACATGACAGTCAATATTTATAATAGTAAACAGATTTGGTCACATGATTTTTCTTCAATGACAGTTTGTTCCACCACACAACAATTTAAACTTATCATTCAGATCATATAAAGGTGGCACATATAGTCCGCAGTTGAGTTTTAATCTATTAAAGACATGAACGGAAGAATGAAATTGCACTGTTTGTTCCTTCGTCGCGGTGAAATGTGTCGTTGTATGTGTTAATGACACATGGTTTCCTTGTGATGCTCAAAAGTACAGTAGTCACCCACTCTCCTCGTTTTAGCAGCTTGTTTTTAATTTCAATAATGGTTTCACTTTCACTTGGAGCTAAAAATAAAATGTCTTCCTGTGGTATTTTGTATGTAGAAGCACTCACCCTATCTGCAGGGCAGAATTACTAATATATATATATATATATATATATATTATATATATATCGCGGCTGAACTGGACATTGAGGACAGGGTGGACGCCACAGCCAACAAGGAAGCCTTCATCACATTGAAGGACCACAAACCCAACTTCGCAAATAACCCAACATGCCGACTAATAAACCCAACTAAATCTGAAATAGGAAAAATCAGCAAAATAATCCTGGACAGAGTCAACACAAAAATCAAGGACAAAACACCACTCAACCAATGGAGAAATACAGCAGCAGTAATCAAATGGTTCAACAACATCCAAGACAAACAACAGCACAACTTTATCTCCTTTGATATCGAGGAATTTTACCCTTCCATCACGCAAGACCTACTGACTCAAGCACTAGACTTCGCCTCAGACTACGACTCAATCACAGGCAACGAAAGAAACATCATCATCCACGCAAAAAACTCCATTCTCATCCACAACAGTACACCATGGCAAAAAAAGAACAATGCAACATTTGACGTCACTATGGGAAGTTTTGACGGAGCAGAAACGTGTGAACTCGTTGGGAGTTTCCTCCTCTCCCAGCTCGCTAGCCTCAATCTGAACCTTGGTATTTACCGTGATGACGGACTGGCAGTGTGTCGCGCCTCAAGGAGCAGCGAGAATACCAAGAAGCGCATATGCCAAATTTTCAAAGAGAACGGCCTACGGATCACGATTGAAGCCAACAAGCAAACCGTCAACTTCCTTGACGTCACTTTCAACCTGAGAAATAACAGCTACCAACCATTCACGAAACCCAACACAACACTCCAATACGTGCACCATGACAGCAACCACCCACCCACCACCACGAAAAGAATACCTACCGGAATCAATAAAAGGCTATCGATGCTGTCATCTAGCAAAGCTGAATTTGACCAAGCAACCCCCCCGTACCAAAAAGCCCTTGATGAAAGCGGATACAATTTCACCCTCACCTATGAACCCACGCCAGGAAACCAGCCAAAAAAGAACAGAAAACGAAACGACATCATCTGGTACAACCCCCCATACAGCAAAAACGTCTCAACTAACATTGGACACAAATTCCTCAATCTGATTGACAAACACTTTCCCAAAGACAACACCCTAAGAAAAGTATTCAACAAGAACAACATTAAATTGAGCTACAGGTGCATGAACAATATACGACAAATCATCTCAAACCACAACAAAACAATTGCAAATGAGCCGTCGGCCCCCAGACAGAGCGACTCCAAAACCAACAAAGGCTGTAACTGTCGAAAGAAACCTGATTGCCCTCTCAACGGGGGGTGCTTACAAACATCAGTTGTCTACCAATCTAAGGTAATACGCAAGGACATTAACACATCCGACACATATGTAGGATTAACCGAGGGAGAATTCAAAACCAGATGGAACAATCACAAGGCTTCTTTCAGGAACAAAAACCTGCGAAATACCACAGAACTCAGCAAACACATTTGGGACCTCAAAGACAATAATGTTGAATATTCAATAACATGGCAAATTCTTGCATCCAGCACACCTTACAATAGTGGTAATAAAAGATGCAACCTATGCTTGAAAGAGAAACTGTTTATTATTTACCGTCCAGACCTGTCATCCTTCAACAAGCGCAGCGAAATTGTAACAGCATGCCGCCATAGACGGAAACACCTCCTAGGTAACACATGAGCCAATCACCACGCCCCTACGCCAGCCTGTACCCACCCACTCTGTGCCCTATATAAACCATGGTATGCGAATGCTCCCATTAAAATCTCCTGATGATTGAGGGTACCCCCCCTCATGAAACAGGCCTGTAGAGATGAAATAGTCTTGTGATTTTTTTTCCCACACATACATATACATACATACATATATATATATATATATATACATATATATATATATATATATATATATATATATATATATATATATATATATATATATATATATATATATATATATATATATATATATATGTGTGTGTGTGTTTATCTCAGTTAGTAGTATAGTATTAACTACAGTGTTGGTTCAAGAGTGATATATTTTTTTTAAAATACTTTTCAAAAAATGTATGGTCTTATTAAACTAGTATCAATCCACTTTGGATACTGTCCGGGTATTAATATTATCGATATTTGAATTGTCCACCTCTACATTTACAGCAAAAATATGTGTGTAATATATTTGTGAAAATAAACAGAATATATATATATATATATATATATATATATATATATATATATATATATATATATATATATATATATATATATATATATATATATATATATATATATATATATATAATATATTCTGTTTATTTTCACAAATTATTATATATATATAATAGGGCCCCAAGTGGAGGAGTTCAAGTACCTCGGAGTCTTGTTCACGAGTGAGGGAAGAGTGGATGGTGAGATCGACAGGCGGATCGGTGCGGCGTCTTCAGTAATGCGGACGCTGTATCGATCCGTTGTGGTGAAGAAGGAGCTGAGCCGGAAGGCAAAGCTCTCAATTTACCGGTCGATCTACGTTCCCATCCTCACCTATGGTCATGAGCTTTGGGTTATGACCGAAAGGACAAGATCACGGGTACAAGCGGCCGAAATGAGTTTCCTCCGCCGGGTGGCGGGTCTCTCCCTTAGAGATAGGGTGAGAAGCTCTGTCATCCGGGGGGAGCTCAAAGTAAAGCCGCTGCTCCTCCACATCGAGAGGAGCCAGATGAGGTGGTTCGGGCATCTGGTCAGGATGCCACCCGATCGCCTCCCTCGGGAGGTGTTTAGGGCACGTCCGACCGGTAGGAGGCCACGGGGAAGACCCAGGACACGTTGGGAAGACTATGTCTCCCGGCTGGCCTGGGAACGCCTCGGGGTCCCACAGGAAAAGCTGGACGAAGTGGCTGGGGAGAGGGAAGTCTGGGCTTCCCTGCTTAGGCTGCTGCCCCCGCGACCCGACCTCGGATAAGCGGAAGAAGATGGATGGATATATATATATATATACACACATATATATATATATATATACATATATAGACAGAGCGACCCCAAAACCAACAAAGGCTGCAACTGTCGCAAGAAACCTGATTGCCCTCTCAACGGGGGGTGCTTACAAACATCAGTTGTCTACCAATCTAAGGTAACACGCAAGGACATTAACACATCCGACACATATGTAGGATTAACCGAGGGAGAGTTTAAAACTTTCAGGAACCAAAACCTGCGGAATACCACAGAACTCAGCAAACACATTTGGGACCTCAAAGACAATAATGTTGAATATTCAATAACATGGCAAATTCTTGCATGCAGCACACCTTACAATAGTGGTAATAAAAGATGCAACCTATGCTTGAAAGAGAAACTGTTTATCATATACCGTCCAGACCTGTCATCCCTCAACAAGCGCAGCGAAATTGTAACAGCATGCCGCCACAGACGGAAACACCTCCTAGGTAACACATGAGCCAATCACCACGCCCCTACACCAGCCTGTACCCACCCACTCTGTGCCCTATATAAACCATGGTATGCGAATGCTCCCATTAAAATCTCCTGATGATTGAGGGAACCCCCTCATGAAACAGGCCTGTAGAGATGAAGTAGTCTTGTGATTTTTTTTTTTTTTCCCCACACATACATATATATATATATATATATATATACATACATACAAACACACACACATATATATATATATACTGTATATATATATAAAAAAAAAATATATATATATAAAAAATATATATATATATATATAAAAACATATATATATATATATATATATTTATTTATTTTTTTTATATATATATATATATATTTTTTTTTTTTTTTTTTTTTTTTTTTTTTGCATATATATATTTTTTATTTTATTTTTTATTTCATTGTTTTTAGCAAAATAGAAAAAATCTAAACAGATATTTGTAAAAAAACATTATATTTCAAAAAATATAGTCTCATGACACGAGTATCAAGCCAATTCCGATACTGCCATGGTATCGTAATATCGACATTCGAACCACCCATCTCTAGTGGTTTTCAGTCATGGTGAGGTCATCAAACCTATCACCTGCCTTTTTTTTTTTAGGTAGGGCGCTTATTTGCTCAAGTGGAGGAACTTGGTGATTCATTGGCTTACGGCATCTTTTCAAGAGAAATAATGTTTGAAACCGTTTGTGACATTTTAAGTATTGAACAAAACTTCTTACCTGGTGTCACACTTTTTGCTGTTTTTTTCTGCAGAATTTGAGCTACAATTGACCATGACGCTCTCTCCTAACTCATCTCGGCTTCCGGATGAGTACCGCACGGCTGGCCTGGTCTTCTATTGCTTCATCTTCGTCAGCGGCGTCATGGTCAACCTCAGCGCTTTATGGGTTTTCGCCCTGACCACCAAGAAGAAGAGCACCATCACCGTCTACATGACCAACGTGGCGCTGGTGGACCTCACCTTCATCCTGCTTCTCCCCTTCCGGATGGTCTACCTCCACTTGGACTTCTGGCCCCTCGGCGATATTTTCTGCCGCGTCAGCGCCGCCGTCACGGTCTTCTACCCGTGCATCGCCATGTGGCTCTTCACTCTCATCAGCGCCGACCGATACATGGCCATCGTGCAGCCCAAGCACGGCAAGGAGCTGAGGAACGTGCCCAAGACGGTGGCAGCGTGTGCCGGGGCGTGGCTAATGACCCTGGGCGGCACCGCACCGTTGCTTTTCTCCGGCGGGAGCGACCGCGACGGCAACTTCACCACCTGCTTCAAAATGCAGGATGTCATCTACCTGCGACGCCAAGACTCCGTCAACTTCGCCCGCGTGGCCTTCTTCTTCCTGCTGCCCGTCTGCGTCATGATCGGTTGCTACGTGGTGGTCGTGGACAACCTGATCCACGGGCGCACCTCCAAGCTGAAACCCAAAGTGAAGAGGAAGTCCATCAAGATCATCATCACGCTCATCCTGCAGGTTTTGGTTTGTTTCGTGCCGTTCCACGTGTGCTTGTTGCTGCACTTGCTGGGCGTGGACAAAGGCGAGGCCTTCTGGACGTGGGCCGTGTTCTCCACGTTCCTCATGAACCTGAGCACGGTTCTGGACGTCATTCTGTATTACATCGTCTCCAAGCAGTTCCAGGACAGGGTGATCAGCGTGATGCTGTACAGGAACTACCTGCGCAGCGTCAGGAGGAAGAGCAGGCACACGGGCAGCCTGCGATCCTTGAGCAACGTGACCAGCGCCATGGTTTGAAACTTAGCCTGCTTATCTTGTAAAAAGGTGCAATAGTTATTGTACAGGTAAAAGCCAGTAAATTAGAATATTTTGAAAAACTTGATTTATTTCAGTAATTGCATTCAAAAGGTGTAACTTGTACATTATATTTATTCATTGCACACAGACTGATGCATTCAAATGTTTATTTCATTTAATTTTGATGATTTGAAGTGGCAACAAATGAAAATCCAAAATTCCGTGTGTCACAAAATTAGAATATTACTTAAGGCTAATACAAAAAAGGGATTTTTAGAAATGTTGGCCAACTGAAAAGTATGAAAATGAAAAATATGAGCATGTACAATACTCAATACTTGGTTGGAGCTCCTTTTGCCTCAATTACTGCGTTAATGCGGCGTGGCATGGAGTCGATGAGTTTCTGGCACTGCTCAGGTGTTATGAGAGCCCAGGTTGCTCTGATAGTGGCCTTCAACTCTTCTGCGTTTTTGGGTCTGGCAATCTGCATCTTCCTTTTCACAATTCCCCACAGATTTTCTATGGGGCTAAGGTCAGGGGAGTTGGCGGGCCAATTTAGAACAGAAATACCATGGTCCGTAAACCAGGCACGGGTAGATTTTGCGCTGTGTGCAGGCGCCAAGTCCTGTTGGAACTTGAAATCTCCATCTCCATAGAGCAGGTCAGCAGCAGGAAGCATGAAGTGCTCTAAAACTTGCTGGTAGACGGCTGCGTTGACCCTGGATCTCAGGAAACAGAGTGGACCGACACCAGCAGATGACATGGCACCCCAAACCATCACCCAACCATGCAAATTTTGCATTTCCTTTGGAAATTGAGGTCCCACAGTCTGGAGGAAGACAGGAGAGGCACAGGATCCACGTTGCCTGAAGTCTAGTGTAAAGTTTCCACCATCAGTGATGGTTTGGGGTGCCATGTCATCTGCTGGTGTCGGTCCACTCTGTTTCCTGAGATCCAGGGTCAACGCAGCCGTCTACCAGCAAGTTTTAGAGCACTTCATGCTTCCTGCTGCTGACCTGCTCTATGGAGATGGAGATTTCAAGTTCCAACAGGACTTGGCGCCTGCACACAGCGCAAAATCTACCCGTGCCTGGTTTACGGACCATGGTATTTCTGTTCTAAATTGGCCCGCCAACTCCCCTGACCTTAGCCCCATAGAAAATCTGTGGGGTATTGTGAAAAGGAAGATGCACAATGCCAGACCCAAAAACGCAGAAGAGTTGAAGGCCACTATCAGAGCAACCTGGGCTCTCATAACACCTGAGCAGTGCCAGAAACTCATCGACTCCATGCCACGCCGCATTAACGCAGTAATTGAGGCAAAAGGAGCTCCAACCAAGTATTGAGTATTGTACATGCTCATATTTTTCATTTTCATACTTTTCAGTTGGCCAACATTTCTAAAAATCCCTTTTTTGTATTAGCCTTAAGTAATATTCTAATTTTGTGACACACGGAATTTTGGATTTTCATTTGTTGCCACTTCAAATCATCAAAATTAAATGAAATAAACATTTGAATGCATCAGTCTGTGTGCAATGAATAAATATAATGTACAAGTTACACCTTTTGAATGCAATTACTGAAATAAATCAAGTTTTTCAAAATATTCTAATTTACTGGCTTTTACCTGTATTTACCTGGATGCAATTTACACTCGCGGCGTGGCAGCGCTGCCGTCTGGGTGACAACATCTGTGTGCCGAGCTGATGTAGCCACCTGGGAGACTTTAGAGCGTCTCTGCACAAAAACACAAAAACAACACAAGGTGTTAGTGAGCACGCTAGTGCAAATTGGGCTCCCAATCATTAAAACGTAGCCTGCAGTAATGTTTTTCTTTGTCATCACACAGAGACTTGTAGAAACAACTGGTGTAAATTATGCAGAATTCTATAAAAGCTACTGCTTCTATTAAACTTTTATTGAGCAAATCAGCTGCTTGTTTTAGTAATCTTCTCAAACTAAGTGTTACCCAGTGTTTGCCATATTCATTTATTTGTGGTGGCTTGTGTCGGAGGCAGACATTTACATATATCCGAATTTAATTTGTACTTCTTCCATTTCTTAGTCATATTTGAAAACAGCTCGTGTTTTCCATTTCTTCTCTTGATGCTCTGTCAGCAAGCATACTGTGTGTGTTAACCTTGAGTTCTTTGGAATGTGTTTTGACTAGCATTTGTTTTGTCTACAGAGATGGGACGAGAGAGAGGGTGGTGGGATCGGGAAGACAGACCATTTTGGGAGGCGCAATAGAATGTTCTAGGGTTAGACTGGTCTCAATCAATGTATATTGGCAAAGCTTTGAGAATATACAACAAAATACCTATTCTGTCTCTGGTGGTTTTTCAACTCAGCTTTAAGTGTCGGAAAGAACTTGGGAGCGAATTGTGACTTGAATTCCCTGGGAGGAACAACTGGTCCAAAACGCAACACTTGGCACGGATACATTTGGACCGCTACAGATAGATGCGGGAAAGGGTAGCGGGATATAGGCCAGTGGTTCTTAACCTTGTTGGAGGTACCGAACCCCACCAGTTTCATATGCGCATTCACCGAACCCTTCTTTAGTGAAAAATAAAATTCAAAGACAAAGTTATATGTTTTTGGTAACACTTTAGTATGGTGAACATATTCTAAGTAACAAAGACTTAATTTAGAGTTATTTGGACACTAGGGGAACATATTCTCAGTAATAAAGACTTAATTTAGAGTTATTTGGCTAGGGTTAGGGCATACTTGCCAACCTTGAGACCTCCGATTTCGGGAGGTGGGAGGTGGGGGGCGTGGTTAAGATATATATATATAAGAAATACTTGACTTTCAGTGAATTCTAGCTATATATATATATATATATATATATATATATATATATATATATATATATATATATATATATATATATATAAATAAAATAAATACTTGAATTTCAGTGTTCATTTATTTACACACATACACACACAACACTCATCTACTCATTGTTGAGTTAAGGGTTGAATTGTCCATCCTTGTTCTATTCTCTGTCACTATTTCAGAACACACACATTATACAAATATACATTATAAAATCAATAAGAAAACGGGAGCTCTAATTTGGGAGTCTGAATTAGGATCAGAAGTTCCTATATAAACGTTGCGTACTCACGTCGCCTTTTTGTATTGATTACTGCAGCTCAAAGTAAAGCCGCTGCTCCTCCACATGGAGAGGAGTCAGATGAGGTGGTTCGGGCATCTGGTCAGGATGCCACCCGATCGCCTCCCTCGGGAGGTGTTTAGGGCACGTCCGACCGGTAGGA
This sequence comes from Nerophis lumbriciformis, assembly GCF_033978685.3. Lineage (NCBI taxonomy): Eukaryota > Metazoa > Chordata > Actinopteri > Syngnathiformes > Syngnathidae > Nerophis > Nerophis lumbriciformis. Next base: position 45,434,287 of record NC_084560.2, read on the forward strand.
GGCCACGGGGAAGACCCAGGACACGCTGGGAAGACTATGTCTCCCGGCTGGCCTGGGAACGCCTCGGGATCCCCCGGGAGGAGCTGGACGAAGTGGCTGGGGAGAGGGAAGTCTGGGCTTCCCTGCTTAGGCTGCTGCCCCCGCGACCCGACCTCGAAGAAGATGGATGGATGGATGGATGGAGTAACGTTTTAAATCTTTGCATTCAACTCATGAAAAATATTTATATTTTTGTTCAATCAACATATGCAACATATTGAAAATCTATGTATAAATATGTTTCTTTGTCATCTTCCTTACAATACACAATGTTATGGTCATCGCTGAAGGAACTATTTTCAGGGGTAGTCACTTTCGTCATTATTCAGCCCTCGCTGAAAGATGGAGGTCATGGTTCACCAGCACCACCGGATTTGAGCTGTTATTTTCCAGTCCTGATCGTATTTATTGTTCCATGTTGTGATGTTATCACCGTCCGCGCCTTGGTCTTTTCCTTTTCCCCTCCCATTTTCCCTTCTAGGAGTTGAGTTTGAAACAGATTGTGTGCCCAAAGAACATGTTCTTCCTTTCCATAATGTTGATTAAGAGCGTTCTCTGTTGGCTTGCCATTGTTAGTACTTCTTCAGCGGTATTGGTTGTCAATTTAGTCCTAAAAAATTGGAGGACAAAGGGACACTTTGATTTAACGCCAATGCAATGAGGGTCAAGTAATGCTGAATGTATTCTATTTTGTAAATAAGCAATTAAATAGATTTAAAGTAAAACATCACATTTTTGTTTTGCAGGTGTCAAAACAAATAATTTCTCATAGAATTACAGCTTTTATTTATATACTTTCAACTAGAGATGTCTAAATGGTAACACCACAATAGGTTTTTCAACTCGTTTAAGTCGGGGTCCACGTTAACCAATTCATGGTAAGCTTATTGGTGTGTCTGGTGGGCAGTTTTGGGACTAACTTACTGTAACGCTGTTACTTTCGGCGGTAAATAGTAATCTAACGAGTTATTTTTAATATTCAGTAACTCAGTTACCGTTACTACATGATGCATTACTGGGTTATTTTACGTTATTTTTTATGTAGTATCGGCTAGAAACTGAGAAGATCTGAGTGTGTTTTATTGGAGCGCTGCGGAAGAGGCGACAAGGAAGTGTGTGTGTGTGTATGTGTGTGTGTGGGAGGGGGCATGTCTGTGTTTACTAACAAGACATCATGGCGAAGCACGAAACAGAGTTTCTTAACATGGAGATATTCTCACTACTTTTCTTTTGTCGACCACAAAAGAACATTTTAGTTCAATGTAAGTTGTGTCTTGGATCAAAGATCCTATCCTAGAAATTAAAATCTGCTGAAACAGCTACAAAAGCAACATGCTTCGACGAAGCTTGTAAAGAGAGACACACTTTTGGATTTTAACGAGGCACTGCGCACTGAAGGTACACACACTCTGTCAATTCTCTTATATACTGTTGCTCTTTCATTCTATGCTTCTAGAGCGTTTGAATATCACATCACTCTAGATATATAGACTAAAAAGTTCACAACCATAAAGAGGGATGCTAGTGGGCCAGGCCAATCTTTCCTTATCTCGAAACTAAAACTGGGGAAATGTGTAGAGTGTTCTGGGCTTCAGACATGATTTTATTTCAGAATTCCTTGAGAGAAAAAAACGCCTGGTTAGGCTTTGTGTATGTAGTGTGTGCCTTCCTTGGTTTACAGCTATGTTGTTATTATGCTGTTTGTTACTTATGTATGTTATGTTGCAGCTATTTAAAATAGTTTTGTCGATTTGTTGTGGCCTGAAACAAATTGGCCCTTTGAAACATATCTTTATCTTTGTGTGTTGTATGTAGACCACATTGCTTAGCAGAGTTCAGTGATGCAAATGCGTGTCAAGTTGATCAACACATTGTATTATTCTCCAGTGCAATAACAGTACTGACATGAAGGCTAAAAGGGCATTAAAGGCATACTTGCCAACCTTGTGACCTCCGATTTCGGGAGGTGGGGGTGGGGGGCGGGGGGCGTGGTCGGGGGTGGGGCGGGGGGCGTGGTTAAGATATATATATATATATATATATATATATATATATATATATATATATATATATATATATATATATAAGAAATACTTGACTTTCAGTGAATTCTAGCTATATATATATATATATATTTATATATATACATAAATAAAAGAAATACTTGAATTTCAGTGTTCATTTATTTACACATAACACTCATCTACTCATTGTTGAGTTAAGGGTTGAATTGTCCATGCTTGTTCTATTCTCTGTCACTATTTCAGAACACAAACATTATACAAATATACATTATAAAATCAATAAGAAAACGGGAGCTCTAATTTGGGAGTCTGAATTAGGATCAGAAGTTCCTATATAAACGTTGCGTACTCACGTCGCCATTTTGTATTGATTACTGCAGCTGTGCACTGGATTCATTCACAAATACAAACTACAACTCACAAACACTTTAGAGTTAAGCTCCACCATCAGAATGTGTACTTAAACTTATAAAAGATCACATGGATATTATTCAGTGAGTTGATTCACCAAAACTAACCTGTTATACAGGAGGAAAAAGCGTTTCAATTGTTCACAGACTGGTCGCGCTCATCAGAATGAGAAGACACTTCCGGTCTGCAGGTGATAGCATTCAATTGGGAAGAAACGCCCTACTGCCCCCTACTGACCAATGTGAATACCGATAAATGTGTAATGACAGCTCCAAAAACGAATTCAAACCACAAAATAAACTAAATAAATCAACACAAAAATGTGACACATTATGGGTGGGTCACATATGCATGTCAACACGTCACTCAGGTCCGCATGGAGCTGGAGGGGGCGTGGCCTCCAGCTCCGCCTGAATTTCGGGAGATTTTCGGGAGAAAATTTGTCTTTTCGGGAGAGGCGCTGAATTTCGGGAGTCTCCCGGAAAATCCGGGAGGGTTGGCAAGTATGATTAAAGGGGGCCTTAAAAAAATACAAATTAAACTAAATAGTTACTTTTCACAGTACACGCATTACTTTTTGGTGTAAGTAACTGAGTTAGTAACTGAGTTACTTTTAAAATTAAGTAATTAGTAACTGTAACTAGTTACTGGTTTTCAGTAACTAACCCAACACTGCTCGTCGGACAGGCGAAAGTAAGTTGTAGAAAATGCAGTTGTTTATAAATGATTTAATGTTTCTCTGCGGCCCGGTAGCAAATGTGTCACGGACCGGTATAGGCCAGGGCCGACATCCGGGCAACTGAGCTACATACGGGTTCTTCGAGCCATAGCAACCTGACTGGCGTTGAAAACAAACCGTCGCCATTACTCTTTAACCTGTCGACCTGCGCTGATTAAACCCGTCATTCTGCCTCCAAAATGCCAAAAAACTGTGTTGTTTTTGGTTGTGCAAACCACAACTGGAAACAGGGAAAACAAAGGTCGTATTTTGTTCTGCCAAAGCGTGCTAAAAGCCCACAGAGACGAGACAAATGGCTCGCAGCTTTACACCGGGAAAACGAGGACGGTTCTCACTGGAGTCCCCCAAAATCCCGGGTCGTGTGTTCGGATCACTTCGTTTCTGGTAAATATAAGGAACAAAAATCCACCTTCTTAACCACAACTTGGCTATGCCGTCCATGCTAATGTTGAACCCGTTGAATTTTTACTGAATAACGTTCGACAGCTGAAGTTGTTGTTGTTGCACAACAATAACATACGGTATAAAGGCTATTTCCAGTAATTCAGCAAATAATAAATCATAATACTGAACTGAATTTGAATGAGCTCTCTACAGATATAATAAATATACAGATACTGGTAGCCACCGTGTCATCCTTATTATCATTTATCAACATACCTTGGGTGATTTAACAATTTTTATGTGATTTATTCGTTATATAACAACCGAAGCTAACAACCGACCTGGTGCGCTTGTGAGGTAGACATAAAGATTTCCAAATTCCATGTCCGGCCATTGTGTAGGATTATCAGTCCACGCATCTGCTGGAAGGCGGTAAGGGCAGTCGTTTAATCCGACTACAGAACATTTTAACTCGTATCTTAACCTAGCCTCACTGGAAAGACTATTTACATAATCATACGCCATTTAGAACGGTTTAAAATGCCGTGAAACCTCGTTAAATGCCTTTTCTGCCAATGCTGTGTTCGCTGTGAGCTGGTTTGTTTTCAACGAATTCAATATGGCGACCGGTTGCTAGGGGATTGGCAGGCGGAAGTGACGTAGGTCCGCCCTCGCCTATATGAGGATAACTGTCAAATTAGTGCACCTCAGCCCAGTACATCCACAAAATAGCAACGTTTCTAATAAAAATAACTGACCTGTTTAAATACATATTTTAGCCTTAATAGCGGTCCCAAACCATTAAAATGTGCTATCAACATGCTAGCTTCACACATGCTAGCATCACCGACAGCTAAAAAGCTAACAACTCATTAACATTCTTAAAAAACACACACACATTAAAATTAAAATAAAAAAAAACAACCCCAAAAAAAGGTACAAATTCCATCTACAACAGTCCTAAACAGTTTCATGTAAAAAAGCATAAAATTAAAAAGCTACGTAATAGCAGCACTTGTGTCCTACCTGATGCTTTCCGAGGAAATAAAGTTCAAAAAACAAAAACGTCGTTGCCACGTAGCGCTGCGTGAACATTACCCTAAAAACATTGACAAATAGTTTGTGGTGGATAAATACTGTATTGTTCATTAATTGTGAAGTTTAACTTGAAATTAGCAACAAAAGAAACGTCAGTAAATATCTGGTTTGACGTCACTTGATACAATCTTTATTAAACCTTTCCTTGACAATGGTTGCCTCTGATTGGTCAAATTAGATGTCAATCGTACCGATGGACCAATCACCATAGAGGACACAAACTGGTATATAAGAAGGAGTTTATTGACAATTTAACTCTTTAAAATTATTATCCTTCACATTGTGAAAAAATTAAATACACACAGCAGAGTTAATGGTTAATTAGTATAGCATTTAAAGAAAATTTCCTGCTTTTGAAGGCTTTAAATGATTATGATCGCCGTAAACTTGACATTCTCTGACGTTCAAAATACAAAAACGTCATTGCCACGTAGCGCTGCGTGAACATTACCCTAAAAACATTGACGAATGGTTTGTGGTGGATAAATACTGCATTGTTCATTAATTGTGAAGTTTAACTCGAAATTAGCAACAAAAGAAACGTCAGTAAATCTCTGGGTTGACGTCACTTGATGCAATCTTTATTAAACCTTTCCTGACAATGGTTGCCTCTGATTGGTCAAATTAGATGTCAATCGTACCGATGGACCAATCACCATAGAGGACACAAACTGGGATATGAGAAGGAGTTTATTGACAAATTAACTCTTTAAAATTATTATCCTTCACATTGTGAACAAATTAAATACATACAGCAGAGTTAATGGTTAATTAGTATAGCATTTAAAGAAAATTGCCTGCTTTTGAAGGCTTTAAATGATTATGATCGCCGTAAACTTGACATTCTCTGACCTAGTAACGTTCAAAATACAAAAACGCCATTGCCACGTAGCGCTGCGTGAACATTACCCTAAAAACATTGACAGATGGTTTGTGGTGGATAAATACTGTATTGTTCATTAATTGTGAAGTTTAACTCGAAATTAGCAACAACAACAAAACTCTGGTTTGACGTCACTTGATACAATCTTTATTAAACCTTTCCTTGACAATGGTTGCCTCTGATTGGTCAAATTAGATGTCAATCGTACCGATGGACCAATCAGCATAGAGGACACAAGCTGGGATATGAGAAGGAGTTTATTGACAAATTAACTCTTTAAAAATATTATCTTTCACATTGTGAAAAAATGGAATACATACAGCAGAGTTAATGGTTAATTAGTATAGCATTTAAAGAAAATTGCCTGCTTTTGAAGGCTTTAAATGATTATGATCGCCGTAAACTTGACATTCTCTGACCTAGTAACGTTCAAAATACAAAAACGCCAATTGCCACGTAGCGCTGCGTGAACATTACCCTAAAAAAACATTGACAAATGGTTTGTGGTGGATAAATACTGCATTGTTCATTAATTGTGAAGTTTAACTTGAAATTAGCAACAAAAGAAACGTCAGTAAATATCTGGTTTTGATGCAATCTTTATTAAACCTTTCCTGACAATGGTTGCCTCTGATTGGTCAAATTAGATGTCAATCGTATTGATGGACCAATCAGCATAGAGGACACAAGCTGGGATATGAGAAAGGAGTTTATTGACAAATTAACTCTTTAAAATTATTATCCTTCACATTGTGAAAAAAATTAAATACATACAGCAGAGTTAATGGTTAATTAGTATAGCATTTAAAGAAAATTGCCTGCTTTTGAAGGCTTTAAATGATTATGATCGCCGTAAACTTGACATTCTCTGACCTAGTAACGTTCAAAATACAAAAAACGCCATTGCCACGTAGCGCTGCGTGAACATTACCCTAAAAACATTGACAAATGGTTTGTGGTGGATAAATACTGCATTGTTCATTAATTGTGAAGTTTAACTTGAAATTGGCAACAAAAGAAACGTCAGTAAATATCTGGTTTTGATGCAATCTTTATTAAACCTTTCCTTGACAATGGTTGCCTCTGATTGGTCAAATTAGATGTCCATCGTACCGATGGACCAATCACCATAGAGGACACAAACTGGGATATGAGAAGGAGTTTATTGACAAATTAACTCTTTAAAATTATTATCTTTCACATTGTGAAACAATTAAATACACACAGCATAGTTAATGGCTAATTAGTATAGCATTTAAAGAAAATTGCCTGCTTTTGAAGGCTTTAAATGATTATGATCGCCGTAAACTTGACATTCTCTGACCTAGTAACGTTCAAAATACAAAAACGTCATTGCCACGTAGCGCTGCGTGAACATTACCCTAAAAACATTGACAAATGGTTTGTGGTGGGTAAATACTGCATTGTTCATTAATTGTGAAGTTTAACTCGAAATTAGCAACAAAAAAAACGTCAGTAAATATCTGGTTTTGATGCAATCTTTATTAAACCTTTCCCTGACAATGGTTGCCTCTGATTGGTCAAATTAGATGTCAATCGTACCGACGGACCAATCAGCATAGAGGACACAAGCTGGGATATGAGAAGGAGTTTATTGACAAATTAACTCTTTAAAATTATTATCCTTCACATTGTGAAAAAATTGAATATATACAGCAGAGTTAATGGTTAATTAGTATAGCATTTAAAGAAAATTGCCTGCTTTTGAAGGCTTTAAATGATTATAATCGCCGTAAACTTGACATTCTCTGACCTAGTAACGTTCAAAATACAAAAACGTCATTGCCACGTAGCGCTGCGTGAACATTACCCTAAAAACATTGACAAATGGTTTGTGGTGGATAAATACTGCATTGTTCATTAATTGTGAAGTTTAACTCGAAATTAGCAACAAAAGAAACGTCAGTAAAACGCTGGTTTGACGTCACTTGATACAATCTTTATTAAACCTTTCCTGACAATGGTTGCCTCTGATTGGTCAAATTAGATGTCAATCGTACTGATGGACCAATCAGCATAGAGGACACAAGCTGGGATATGAGAGGGAGTTTATTGACAAATTAACTCTTTAAAATTATTATCCTTCACATTGGGAAAAAAATAAATACATACAGCAGAGTTAATGGTTAATTAGTATAGCATTTAAAGACAATTGCCTGCTTTTGAAGGCTTTAAATGATTATGATCGCCGTAAACTTGACATTCTCTGACCTAGTAACGTTCAAAATACAAAAACGTCATTGCCACGTAGCGCTGCGTGAACATTACCCTAAAAACATTGACAAATGGTTTGTGGTGGATAAATACTGTATTGTTCATTAATTGTGAAGTTTAACTTGAAATTAGCAACAAAAGAAACGTCAGTAAATATCTGGTTTGACGTCACTTGATACAATCTTTATTAAACCTTTCCTTGACAATGGTTGCCTCTGATTGGTCAAATTAGATGTCAATCGTACCGATGGGCCAATCAGCATAGAGGACACAAGCTGGGATATGAGAAGGAGTTTATTTGACAAATTAACTCTTTAAAATTATTATCCTTCACATTGTGGAAAAAATTAAATACACACAGCAGAGTTAATGGTTAATTAGTATAGCATTTAAAGAAAATTGCCTGCTTTTGAAGGCTTTAAATGATTATGATCGCCGTAAACTTGACATTCTCTGACCTAGTAACGTTCAAAATACAAAAACGTCATTGCCACGTGAACATTACCCTAAAAACATTGACAGGTGGTTTGTGGTGGATAAATACTGCATTGTTCATTAATTGTGAAGTTTAACTTGAAATTAGCAACAAAAGAAACGTCAGTAAATCTCTGGTTTGACGTCACTTGATACAATCTTTATTAAACCTTTCCTGACAATGGTTGCCTCTGATTGGTCAAATTAGATGTCAATCGTACCGATGGACCAATCAGCATAGAGGACACAAGCTGGGATATGAGAAGGATGTTTATTGACAAATTAACTCTTTAAAATTATTATCCTTCACATTGTGAAAAAATTAAATACACACAGCAGAGTTAATGGTTAATTAGTATAGCATTTAAAGAAAATTGCCTGCTTTTGAAGGCTAAAAATGAATATGATCGCTGCCATTATACCACCTTTGACATTCTCTGACTTAGTAGCATTTACATGGTTTTGAATATTATTATGTGTGTCAAAAAAAATAAAAATAAAAAAACACCAAATGAATAAACTCAAATATTCATTAAAAACGAATTAAAAGTGTCATTTTACAAGCATCATGCAGTACTTATAATGACCAGGTGATGGCAGCATGGCACAGCTAACACACTCTGCTCTTCAGTCATGCAACAAAGACAAAACTTTCCGCATTACCAAGTAGAAAGTGAAAGTGAAAGTGTGTGTTTGTAGAAGTACAACAAACCCTTCCTGAAGCACGACAAACACTTCCTGTGCCTTTAGTCTTTAGTGTTAACTGCTGCGGCCATTAAGAAAAAAGTCGTGCTGCTATTGATTGGGCTGATGTTAAATGATTCAGACACTCGGAGTGCATTTACAGTAACATCATCAGCAGAGGTCAGGGAGGATGTACACTAAATTTAAAGCCAGTGAAGAAGACAATCACACAAACACGGCCAACTCCTTTTTTTTGTCGTCCCGATGGAATCGATAGGATAAAATTGGGACACACGCGCTACTCGTCTGCAGATTTTGTTGTCATGGGAATAGACTATTGATTCTTTATGATGAAAGGTGGCCGGGGGGTTGAAGGTCAAACAAGTACTGTGACTTTTTCCAGCCAATCTGCTTCTATTGTAAAGATATAATCCTATTGTTTTTAAAGAGGCTGAAAGACTTCTATAGGTTGTGACATGTGAGTTGAGATCAAAGGTCGGATGGGAAAATATGTCGAGTAATTTGTTTATATGTATTACAAACCCCGTTTCCATATGAGTTGGGAAATTGTGTTAGATTAAACAGAATCCATCCATCCATCCATCTTCTTCCGCTTATCCGAGGTCGGGTCGCGGGGGCAGCAGCCTAAGCAGGGGAAGCCCAGACTTCCCTCTCCCCAGCCACTTCGTCCAGCTCTTCCTGTGGGACCCCCGAGGCGTTCCCAGGCCAGCCGGGAGACATAGTCTTCCCAACGTGTCCTGGGTCTTCCCCGTGGCCTCCTACCGGTCGGACGTGCCCTAAACACCTCCCTAGGGAGGCGTTCGGGTGGCATCCTGACCAGATGCCCGAACCACCTCATCTGGCTCCTCTCCATGTGGAGGAACAGCGGCTTTACTTTGAGCTCCCCCCCGGATGACAGAGCTTCTCACCCTATCTCTAAGGGAGAGCCCCGCCACCCGGCGGAGGAAACTCATTTCGGCCGCTTGTACCCGTGATCTTGTCCTTTCGGTCATAACCCAAAGCTCATGACCATAGGTGAGGATGGGAACGTAGATCGACCGGTAAATTGAGAGCTTTGCCTTCCGGCTCAGCTCCTTCTTCACCACAACGGATCGATACAGCGTCCGCATTACTGAAGACGCCGCACCGATCCGCCTGTCGATCTCACGATTCACTCTTCCCTCACTCGTGAACAAGACTCCCAGGCAGGCCCGGCCCTAACCAATCTGGCGCCCTAGGTAAGATTTTAGGTGGCGCCCCCCCACATCGGCAGTGAAGTGTATATACTCACAAGAAACCGAATAGCTTTGTCTTTGACCTTTTTTTTTTTACTTAAATAAAGCAAATTAACAATCAGAATAGTTAACAAGATTAAAAAAAATATGAATAAATAAATGAATGCAAAAAATAAAAAATGAATATATGAAATACAATATTTTTTACATACATATTGCTTAATTTACATTAATGATGTGCACTTTAACAACTAGGCTTACAACTATACCTAATATATAAAGGGGTGGAAAAGTGACTATTACCTGCAGGGCAAACATTAGCTAACCAGAAGGCAATAACAATGTAAACAAAAAACAGCTGCTTAAAAGATCTAATACAAATGTCCCTGAGGAATGTAAGGTGGGAGTACTGTAATTACCTAACGTTACATTATTATTTTCCATAACAATTTAGCCCCCTCCACAATATTAACCCGACGTTAAAACAGAACTAGCTATTTATTGATTAGCAATTGCCGAATCATGTAACATTAGCTTAATGCTAAAAAGCCAGGTTACTATCACATTCTGTAACAGACAAATAATTTCATGTAGGCTAACGTTACCTACCTGCTACCTCTGTCTTTTCTTGTTTCTCCTCCTCTTCTTTTCTCTTTTTTCTTCCCTGGGCACCTGACAGTTTTGGCCGTTTTGACATCTTGTGTTGATTTTTTGATGTGGTGATGTCCAAAAAGAGTCATGATACGGGAAGGGAGAGGGCGCACCGTGCGGGGGTGGGGGGGTGGGGCGTAATGTTGTAACAAATAATATTTCTATTATATAGGCTTTACTTTGCATTTTAATTAACGTGGGATTATTTTTTTGTATTTAGAAATAACAGTACCAACTTTTTTTTTTTTTTTCTCCAAGATTTGTGGCACTGGCGTGGCGCCCCCTGATGGACGGCGCCCTTAGCATTTGCCTATACGGCCTATGCCACGGGCCGGCCCTGCTTGGGCCTGAAAGTGTGGCAGCACATCACAGTCGGTCCTTTGACTTCCTTCATTTGATTTTATTCCCGGGGGACCAAACTATTGGCACACAGTTGGAGGCGATTGTGTCAGTGAGGGACCGGAGGACACTGGACAAACTGCTCGCCATCATGGACAATCCTGCCCACCCACTCCACCAGACTCCAACAGGGTCCTTCAGCTTCGTTCCCACTCTGTGCGATTCAAGAACTCCTTCATTCCACACTCCATCCAGCTGAATAATCACTCGCCATACAGCAATAGATGACATCTGCCTATTACCTGACTGCTTCTACAGCTTCTACACTCTTTTACTATGAAGCCACGTTGATGTAACACGTGGCTTTGCATTGTCTTGCTTGAAATAAGCAGGGGCGTCCATGGCAACGTTGCTTGGATGGCAACATATGTTGCTCCAAAACCTGTATGTACCTTTCAGCATTAATGGCGCCTTCACAGATGTGTAAGTTACCCATGTCTTGGGCACTAATACACCCCCATACCATCACACATGCTGGCTTTTACACTTTGCGCCTATAACAATCCGGATGGTTCTTTTCCTCTTTGGTCCGACGTCCACAGTTTCCAAAAACAATTTGAAATGTGGACTCGTCAGACCACAGAACACTTTTCCACTTTGTATCAGTCCATCTTAGATGAGCTCAGGCCCAGCGAAGCCGACGGCGTTTCTGGGTGTTGTTGATAAACGGTTTTCGCCTTGCATAGGAGAGTTTTAACTTGCACTTACAGATGTAGCGACCAACTGTAGTTACTGGCAGTGGGTTTCTGAAGTGTTCCTGAGCCCATGTGGTGATATCCTTTACACACTGATGTCACTTTTTGATGCAGTACAGCCTGAGGGATGGAAGGTCACGGGCTTAGCTGCTTACGTGCAGTGATTTCTCCACATTCTCTGAACCCTTTGATGATATTACGGAGCGTAGATGGCGAAATCCCTAAATTCCTTGCAATAGCTGCTTGAGAAAGGTTTTTCTTAAACTGTTCAACAATTTGCTGTACAGCTTAAGTTGTTCAACAGTCCGGGGGTCTCCGTTGTGCTATTTTAGGCTTCATAATGCAAATAAGTACAGTTGCACTTGTTTTTTCAAATGTGTTTATTCTGTAAAGGAATGAGTTAAATGTTTAAAATGACTGGTTAATAGTGCTATTATGAAGTGCAATTTTTTTCCCCTGCAATTTCAAACGCACTTGTTTTAATAAATTAATACAGCGTTTTAAAAGCATACACAATCTGTGTAAATATTTTAGTCTGTGGTTAAAATGACTTGAAAGGACTCAAATTGCAGGACTTGGGACTTGATTTGAGACTTTCCAGTCTCGACTTTGGACTTGACTCGGGACTTGCCTGTCTTGAGGGCAAAGACTTGAGACTTACTTATGACTTGCAAAACAACGACTTGGTCCCACCTCTGGCTGTTACATATACTTTAATATTGTACATGGTAATTGTTATATATTGTATATATTATATACTGTCTGTCAGTGACGTGCGGTGAGGTTGATGGCTGGTGAGGCACTGACTTCATCACAGTCAGATTTACAAACATATGAACCCTAAAGAGTATCTTATTCACCATTTGATTGGCAGCAGTTAACGGGTTATGTTTAAAAGCTCATACCAGCATTCTTCCCTGCTTGACACTCAGCATCAAAGCTTGGAATTGGGGGTTAAATCACCAGAAATTATTCCCGGGCTGCTCACTGCTCCCCTCACCTCCCAGGGGGTGATCAAGGGGATGGGTCAAATGCAGAGGACAAATTTCATTACACCTAGTGTGTGTGTGACAATCATTGCTACTTTAACTTAACTTTAACTTTACACATACAAACTGTAGCACACAAAAAAGCACATTTAATTAAAAAAAACGTTATTATGGTCTTACCTTTACTTATAAATTAAGTCCATGCGCCGCAACTAAAGCCCTCACTTCAACTTTCCACGTGCAAGATTGAATCTATTTAAAAAAGTGTAACCGAGGGTTTATAAATGTGGCCTATACTGTATGAAACTACAAAATAACAAACACGGAGGCTCCAGTTTACACGAGGACCACTTTATTTACCTTCTTTCAAAAAGCTCCGCTCCACTACAACATGTCATAACTTCCGCTCTTGGCGCCTTCAAAATAAGAGCTCAAGGCATATACTGTATAACAGCGCATAACAGGAACTTAACATCGCAAAGAGGAAAGCCCATCAAAATAGGTTACAAAAGTTATTTAATAAGAAGCCAAAAAATGCAAAAACAATAATGTTCGTGTTGGAGGAGTTGTGAATTAGGTACACCTGCAGTCTGTAGGTGTACCTAATGTTGTGGCCCTGCAGTCATTCACAACTCCTCCAACACGAACATTATTGTTTTTGCACTTTTTGGCTTCTTATGAAATAACTTTTTTAAATAGATTCAATCTTGCACGTGGAAAGTTTAAGTGTGGGCTTTAGTTGATATAACAATTCTACGGCGGGGGTGCAGGAGGCGAGCCTCAGCCAGTGCATCTTTTGCAGCCGTTTTATGATCGCTCAGCACAAGAAATACTTTACACACATACAGTTGTTGACAAAATACACTGTACATTATATACCTCAGCTAACTAAACTATGGAAATGTATAATATAATTCATATAGCAATACGGTCTCACTGCACAGCAGGCCAGCAGTTAGCCGAGTCCGGAATCCATGTTGAGGCACTGAGTGACGTGCCTCAACTGGCTGCTGTTCACCGCACCGTCTCTTCTCAGTATTTGAACGGCAAATGTGAAAATTCTGCGATTTTAAATAAAAAATAATCTAAAACTGGTGAAGTTAAATGGAAAATAACTTTATAGTATAATCACTGGATACATTTAACAATTTAATAATTTTTTTTTTCTTTTTACATTTTTTTTCTTTCCATGATGAGGCAGGTGAGGCCGGGCCTCACCTGCCTCTAGTGACTGCACGTCACTGCTGTATGTATAACATGTCAATATTACATATTTGTTATATTTATATTGCTACTATGGTACATTTTTAGTCTACTTTATACCTCTTCTTTTCACCCTCTTTTTGTGCATTATCTGTTACGGCTCAAGCTCCTGCCGCCACAAAGCCTGCTGTGCGCTCCTCTGAGCGCGCCTCTGGACACGCCCACGAGCATTCCTCTCCTGCTGCATTTTAGACTATTTCTCTTAGTTATTATTTCTCCGGCTGTAGAAAAGAGCCGCTCACAGGGCACAGAGGAGGCGACACAGTTGGCGTATCGGTCACGTGACCAAAACAGCTCATGATCGGTCACGTGACTTTCTAAAAGCGGTACGCGCACCGACACAGGGTTTCGCTCTATGAGCTCGACGCATGCGCCGATGCATCGGTGTCGCCGTACCCATTACTACTAGCCATGACATGTTCTTTACAAGTGTATGTACACTTTTGACCATGACTACGTGATAAAATATGCTACTTTAGGAGGAGTTCAGAGGCTTGTGGAAGGTCACCCACTGGCCCACCTGTTTGCCACGAAAGAACCAGAAGACAAAACAACGCCCATCCAGCAGCCAGCGACTGGCCTTTTAAAACAATTAAGTCTCCTGTCAAGTCCCTGTGATGAATTATCCGGAAGCTTTACCCGCTGTAATTCTAAATCTCCTCACAACAAGTCCCTTTTGTTGTCGAGAAAATTAATGGAAACAAGATTGTCTTTCATGATCTAACAACACGACAGCCAGATGCTCTTCCTAAAGGAGTGAAAAAGAAAGAAAAAAAAACCCAGTCAGCATTAAGACGGACAGAATACTTCTTTTTCGTTCGCTACCACTCGAGTGGAAAGAAAATTAAAAATAAAAAAAAATAAAAAAAATCAGCCTTGGCCATCTGTTTTGTTATTTGATATGTGTGACTACACGTTGTAATGACTTTGTTTGCGAATCAGCGCACGAGAGCTCTCGAAGTGAGCGGAGTGTTCAAAGCTAATCATATAATTGGCGACAATAGTCGATGACAAATGGAGACGCTCCAGGCAGCCAGCTGGGGGAAGTGGATTTGTAATCATTGTCAAATCATATCGTTTCTCCCCTTCTGTGTGCATATTTGAAGGCGGCTTAATAGAGTTTTGCCGTGTTGATCGCAGGCGAAGCGTTCTGTTTGCCAAATGCGGGATTTCTTAAGTGTATCATCATTAAAAAATGGTTCTTTTGTGCATGTTTATACAAAAACCCCGTTTCCATATGAGTTGGGAAATTGTGTTACATCTAAATATAAACGGAATACAATGATTTGCAAATCATTTTCAACCCATATTCAGTTGAATATGCTACAAAGACAACATATTTGATGTTCAAACTCATAAACATTTTAACTTTAGAATTTGATGGCAGCAACACGTGACAAAGAAGTTGGGAAAGGTGGCAATAAATACTGATAAAGTTGAGGAATGCTCATCAAACACTTATTTGGAACATCCCACAGGTGAGCAGGCAAATTGGGAACAGGTGGGTGCCATGATTGGGTATAAAAATAGATTCCATGAAATGCTCAGTCATTCACAAACAAGGATGGGGCGAGGGTCACCACTTTGTCAACAAATGTGTGCAGCCCCGGCCCTAATCAATCTGGCGCCCTAGGCAAGATTTTAGGTGGCGCCCCCCCACATCGGCAGTGAAGTGTATATACTCACAAGAACCCGAATAGCTTTGTCTTTGACCTTCTTTTTTTTTTACTTACAACTATACCTAATATATAAAGGGGTGGAAAAGTGACTATTACCTGCAGGGCAAACATTAGCTAACCAGAAGGCAATAACAATGTAAACAAAAAACACCTGCTTAAAAGATCTAATACAAATGTCCCTGAGGAATGTAAGGTGGGAGTACTGTAATTACCTAACGTTACATTATTATTTTCCATAACAATTTAGCCCCCTCCACAATATTAACCCGACGTTAAAACAGAACTAGCTATTTATTGATTAGCAATTGCCGAATCATGTAACATTAGCTTAATGCTAAAAAGCCAGGTTACTATCACATTCTGTAACAGACAAATAATTTCATGTAGGCTAACGTTACCTACCTGCTACCTCTGTCTTTTCTCGTTTCTCCTCCTCTTCTTTTCTCTTTTTTCTTCCCTGGGCACCTGACAGTTTTGGCCGTTTTGACATCTTGTGTTGATTTCTTGATGTGGTGACGTCCAAAAAGAGTCATGATACGGGAAGGGAGGGGGCGCACCGTGCGGGGGGCGTAATGTTGTAACAAATAATATTTCTATTAAATAGGCTTTACTTTGCATTTTAATTAACGTGAGATTATTTTTTTTATTTAGAAATAATAGTAACAACTTTTTTTCCCTTTTTTTTTTTCTCCAACATTTGTGGCACTGGCATGGCGCCCCCTGATGGACGGCGCCCTTAGCATTTGCCTATACGGCCTATGCCACGGGCCGGCCCTGTGCGTAACGTTCGCTCGCATCCTGTGCATCTCCTGGGGGCTAAGCCCCCCCTGTCCTTAAAAGCTAGTGACGCCCCTGGCCGACATCCTTCCCCCAGAAAATAATCACTCAGACTCTATTAGTGGCGTTCCACAGGGGAGAATTTCAGGTCCATTGACTTTCTATACATCTGTGACACTGCTGACTGTGTGACCCACCCATAATGTGTCACATTTTCATCCATCCATTTTCTACCGCTTATTCCCTTTGGGGTCGCGAGGGGCGCTGGAGCCTATCTCAGCTACAATCGGGCGGAAGGCGGGGTACACCCTAGGACAAGTCGCCACCTCATCGCAGGGCCAACACAGATAGACAGACAACATTCACACTCACATTCACACACTAGGGCCAATTTAGTGTTGCCAATCAACCTATCACATTTTTGTGTTGATTTATTTATTTTATTTTGTGGTTTGAATTCGTTTTAGGAGCCGTCATTCCACATTTATCAGTATTCACCTTGGCCAGTAGGAGGCAGTAGAGCGTTTCTTCCTAATTGAATGCTATTACCTGCAGACCGGAAGCTTCTTGTCGTCGTGATGAGGGCGACCAGCCCGTGAGCACCTGGAACCTTCTGTGTGCTTTTTCCTCCTGTTTAACAGGTTAGTTCTGGTCAGGGGTCGGCAACCCGCGGCTCTAGAGCCGCATGCGGCTCTTTAGCGCCACCCTAGTGGCTCTCTGGAGCTTTTCCAAAGATGTATGAAAAATGGAAAAAGATGAGGGGAAATCATTTATTTTTCGTTTTAATATGGCTTCTGTAGGAAGCCAAACATGACACAAACCTCCCTAATTGTTATAAATCCCACTGTTTATGTTAAACATGCTTCACTGATTCGAGTATTTGACGAGCGCCGTTTTGTCCTACTAATTTTGGCGGTCCCTGAACTCACCATAGATTGTTTACATGTATGACTTTCTGCGACTTTCGAGGACGTGTTTTATGCCACTTCTTTTTCTGTCTCATTTTGTCCACCAAACTTTTAACGTTGTGCATGAATGCACAAAGGTGAGTTTTGTTGATGTTATTGACTTGTGTGGAGTGCTAATCGGGCATATTTGGTCACTGCATGACTGCAAGCTAATCGATGCTAACATGCTATTTAGGCTAGCTATATGTACATATTGCATCATTATGCCTCATTTGTAGCTATATTTGAGCTCATTTAGTTTCCTTTAAGTCCTCTTAATTCAATGTATATCTCATGACACACTATCTGTATGTAATATATAGCTTTTAATCTTTTTGCGGCTCCAGACAGATTTGTTTTTGTATTTTTGGTCCAATATGGCTCTTTCAACATTTTGGGTTGCCGACCCCTGGTTTTGGTGAATCAACTCACTGAATGATATCTATGTGCTCATTATAAGTTTAAGTACACATTCTGATGGTGGAGCCTAACTCTAAAGCAGGGGTGCTCACACTTTTTCTGCAGGCGAGCTACTTTTCAATTGATCAAGTCGTGGGGATCTACCTCATTCATATATATCATTTATATTTACTTATTTATGAAATATATGTTTTTGTTAACAAGTTAAAGGTGTTTAATGATAATGCAAGCATGTTTAACACATTTAGTTAATATTGTTAATACATTAAAGGTGTTTAATGATAATACAAGCATGTTTAACACATATAGTTAATATTGTTAACAAGTAAAAGGTGTTTAATGATAATACAAGCATGTTTAACACATATAGTTAATATTGTTATTAAGTTAAAGGTGTTTAAAGATAATACAAGCATGTTTAACACATATAGTTAATATTGTTAACAAGTAAAAGGTGTTAAATGATAATACAAGCATGTTTAACACATATAGATTCCTTTCTTACTCAGTGGCCTAGTGGTTAGAGTGTCCGCCCTGAGATCGGTAGGTTGTGAGTTCAAACCCCGGCCGAGTCATACCAAAGACTATAAAAATGGGACCCATTGCCTCCCTGCTTGGCACTCAGTATAAAGGGTTGGAATTGGGGGTTAAATCACCAAAATGATTCCCGGGCGCGGCCACTGCTGCTGCCCACTGCTCCCCTCACCTCCCAGGGGGTGATCAAGGGTGATGGGTCAAATGCAGAGAATAATTTCGCCACACCTAGTGTGTGTGTGACAATCATTGGTACTTTAACTTTAACTTTTAAGACAAGAATATAAGTTGGTGTATTACCTGATTGTGATGACTTGCATTGATTGGAATCAGACAGTGGTGATGATAACGTCCGCATTTTCGAATGGAGGAGAAAAAAAAGTCCTCCTTTCTGTCCAATACCACATGAAAGTGGTTGCTTTTTGGCATCTTATTTGTCCAGCTTCCGTACTCCTTTGTATACACTTTACAAGAAATACATTGTCGGCAAACTCCGTAGCTTGCTAGCTTGTGCACGCCAGATTTCTGAGACTCTTGTTTTGTGAGCGCAACTGTGCAACTGTGCAGTCGGTCTTTGGAGTTTTGACGACAGGTACGGCGCCAGAGTCTGTTGAAATAAAGTGTTTCTCGCCTTCCAGTCGGTAATTTTAATGAGCTGGCAGCAGCCAGCGTCATCTCAGAAGACCCTCGGGTGCCGTGAATGTCAATCAAGTGACGAAAGTGACATCATAGTGAAGATTTATGATCGCTCATTTTTAGGACTATTTTTTTAATGCCTGGCTGGTGATCGACTGACACACCCTCCGAGATCGACCGGTAGCTCGCGATCGACGTAATGAGCACCCCTGCTCTAAAGTGTTTGCGAGGTGTAGTTAGTGTTTGTGAATGAATCCAGCGCAGAGCACAGTAGTCTGGCTGCAGTAATCATTGATTGATTGATTGATTGAGACTTTTATTAGTAGGTTGCACAGTACAGTACATATTCCATACAATTGACCACTAAATGGTAACACCCCAATAAGTTTTTCAACTTGTTTAAGTCGGGGTCCACTTAAATTGATTCATGATACAGATATATACTATCATCATAATACAGTCATCACACAAGTTAATCATCAGCAGAGGTGGGTAGAGTAGCCAGAAATTGTACTCAAGTAAGAGTACTGTTACTTTAGAGATTTATTACTCAAGTAAAAGTAAGGAGTAGTCACCCAAATATTTACTTGAGTAAAAGTAAAAAGTATGTTGTGAAAAAACTACTCAAGTACTGAGTAACTGATGAGTAACATACACACACACACACACACACACATATATATATATATATATATATATATATATATATATATATATATATATATATATATATATATATATACATTGATATATACAGTATATAATTTATAAGTATTTATTTTGCTGTTTTTGTTTACATGTTAAAGGTGTTTTAATGAATATACATGCATGTTTAACATATAGATTCCTTTCTTTAATGAAGACTAGAATATAAGTTGGTGTATTACCTGATTCTGATGACTTGCATTGATTGTAATCAGACAGTCGTGATGATAACGTCCACGTTTTCA
The DNA here is from genome assembly GCF_033978685.3 of Nerophis lumbriciformis. Taxonomy (NCBI): domain Eukaryota; kingdom Metazoa; phylum Chordata; class Actinopteri; order Syngnathiformes; family Syngnathidae; genus Nerophis; species Nerophis lumbriciformis. The sequence goes on from NC_084560.2 coordinate 45,454,433, forward strand.
AATGCAGGAGAAGAAAAGTTCCTCCTTTCTGTCTAATACCACATGAAAGTGGTTGGTTTTTGGCATCCTATTTGTCCAGCTTCCATATTCGTTTTTATACACTTTACAAGTAATATATTGGTGTCAAACTCCGTAGCTTGCTAGCTTGTTTACGCTGGCTTTCGGAGACTCTTGTTTTGAAAGCGCAGGCGCGATGGCGCGGCACTTTTATTGTGAAGACAGGAATGTCCTCATGTGCGGTCAGTCTTGAGGCTTTTGACGGTACGGTTGAAATAAAACAAGTATCTTTTTTCCTTCACACTTTTGATTGATTGATTTGAACTTTTATTATTAGATTGCACAGTACAGTACATATTCCGTACAATTGACCACTAAATGGTAACACCCCAATAAGTTTTTCAACTTGTTTAAGTCAGGTCATGTGACCACCTGGCTCTGTTTGATTGGTCCAACGTCACCAGTGACTGCATCTGATTGGTGGAACGGAGTGAACGTCACCAGTGACTGTATTTGTTGAAACGCAGGCACTTTGAAGGTCTGTCTGACAGACCAAAACAAACAAAGCGTGCATTAACAGATCGATAAAAATTAGTAGCGAGTAGCGAGCTGAATGTAGATAAAAGTAGCGGAGTAAAAGTAGCGTTCCTTCTCTATAAATATACTTAAGTAAAAGTAAAAGTATGTTGCATTAAAACTACTCTTAGAAGTACAATTTATCCCAAAAGTTACTCAAGTAGCTGTAACGGAGTAAATGTAGCGCGTTACTACCCACCTCTGGTCATCAGAGTATATACATTGAATTATTTACATTATTTACAAACTCTTACTAATAATGCGCCACACTGTGAACCCACACCAAACAAGAATGACAAACAAATTTCGGGAGAACATCTGCACCGTAACACAACATAAACACAACAGGACAAATACCCAGAATCCCATGCAGCCCTAACTCTTCCGGGATACATTGGGGGGTTCAGCAAGTGGGGGGGTTCAGCAAGTAAGCGCTGAGCCGCATCAGAGTGATCAAAGAGCCGCATGCGGCTCCGGAGCCGCGGGTTGCCGACCCCTGCTCTAGCCGGTGAATTTTCAATTTTCAAATGATGCTACAAATGAGCAGTAATGCTACTTTTTGTAGCAACGCTTTTGCCCCACACTTGGTAAATGATGGTTGTCTGTACGACATATTCCCACTTGAAGCCAAACCACCGCCAGACGATGGACCCCCTGCTGTTTTTCTTGGGAATTAATTTTTCCTTCATTTGTTGCCAGATTCGCACCTTTACCACTCGCACCACAGCTAACGTTACCATGCCGCTACATCTCTGCTCCGCGAGGGCGTATACGTATGTGACGTATGTAAGAAGGTGCGCTTGTTTTAAGTCTCTGTGAGAAGGTGAGACAAGAAAGAGTGAGAAGAGCCTGCAGCTAAAAGCAACTGCGTGAGAACGTATACTCCAATATCACCATATAGTCATTTTCTATATCGCACAGAGACAAACCCGCGATATATCCAGTATATCGATATATCGCCCAGCCCTAGTTTAGACATGGCTATATAAGTTAAGCTCTCAGGAATGGTCAATGAACATTTCAAGTACAGTAACTTAAAGCTGCTATTATAAGACAAAGAATATGAAGAAAAGTAAAGTGCTTAAAATGAATGTTGCTAAAAAGTGCATTAAGTTAAAGGTGAATATTCCTGAGAAAGACAAGACAGTGAAATAAGGTGTAATTGGGCACTATATTGAATGTTTAGGAGTGATGATGTGGATATGTGAAAATATATGGGAAAGACATACAGTATTGTTATGGTAATTATAACTCCATACAGTAACGGTTTAAAGATAGTTTATTGAGTGTTTTGATGAAAATAGAGGTGAAGATAAAGTAAAAAATACAAAGTGACAAAAGATATGGGAAATGAAGTGAATTGTGCATTTTTAATTTCTGTTAATAAATTCTGATGAGCGACCAGTCTGTGAACAACTGAAACATTCCGTGTGCTTTTTCCTCCTGTTTAACAGGACATCATTATCTGACTGCTTGTTCTGGCTACCTGGGACCTGCAACAACTGCTGATTGAAGACTACAGTATTTTTCCAGACGGTAAGCCACTACTTTTTTCCTACGCTTTGAACCCTGCGGCCAATTTATAGATTTAAAGTTAAAGTACCCACGATTGTCACACACACACACACACTAGGTGTGGCGAAATGATTCTCCGCATTTGACCCATCACCCTTGATCACTCCTTGGGAGGTGAGGGGAGCAGTGAGCAGCAGTGGTGGCCGCGCCTGAGAATAATTTTTGGTGATTTAACCCCCAATTCCAACCATTGATGCTGAGTGCCAAGCAGGGAGGTAATGGGTCCCATTTTTTTTATAGTCTTTGGTATGACTCGGCCGGGGTTTGAACTCACGACCTACCCATCTCAGGGCGGACACTCTATTAGATTTTAGGAGAAAAAGATCGGAAAAAAAACCCCTCCAAAACGGCTGTAAAATGTGTTATTATTCATTATTTTTCCACTGTAAATGAGTCAATCTTTTTAAAAGTACCTTAATGTGAAAAAAGACATCAAATTGTATATTTGTTTTGTTGTTGTTGTTATTTTTAAGCCGTTAAAGTTAAAAGTTAGCTTTGCTAATGGCCATAATTGTTTTGTATTCAACAAATAGTTTTCATATAACACTGACAGAGACACTGAAAAGGTGTGTAGTTTGTGCTATGGCGCCATCTTTTGGACGAGTTCGCTCACTGCAGGTGCTGCGGGTTGAAAATGTACTTTGTTTCGTGTCTTGAACCAGAAGTATATCCCGTTTCGTCTACTATTCGTCTGTAGCGTTTCCTCTTAAAATGATTCTTCTTTTATCGCTCCAAGCAACCGTTGTAAGTTTTGCAATATAACTAAAACAATCCATACTTAAATCGTCCCATCTGTGATGTCTGTAATAGGGTTTTTATGCACATTTGTACTTGCTATCGTAATGTAATCAGGCTAGTGTCGTTAACATTAGCAAATATGCTAACACATTTACAAGTGTCTAAAACTAAAACAATCCATACTTACTAAATCGTCCCATCTGTGATCCGTCTGCAGTCTTTATGCATATTTGTACTTGCTATCGTAATAACATTAGCAAATATGCTAACACGTTTACAAGTGTCTGCGTTAGTACCACTAACGTAAAATGGCATTCTTTTTGTATTGTTTCAGTTTTGTAAATTCCCCAAAACGTCACCGTGGCGTTATTGAGTTAGCTGATTGTAGAGCTAGCTTCCGCAGCTAGTGGGTCCAATGACTAAATCACTATTTTATAAGAACAACAAAAAAATTGTGATAAAAGTCAGAATTATATATGACAAATGTCACCATTTCGCATTAAAAAGTAATTATTTTACATTAAAAAAAAATTTACGAGAAAATATTGCAATATTACAGAAACAGAAAAAATATGAGAAATTGTTCCCAATTTTATAAGAAAAAAGTCGACACATTGTGAGAAAAACACTGCTTTTAATTATTTAAAAAAATTTAAATAGTTTTTTATTTACTTCAAATTATTACAGTATGTCTCTATATACACATTTATTGTATTTGTTTTAATTAATTTTGGCCAAAGGGGGCGCATTTCAATTCCTTACACACACTTGTTATTTCATATGTTGACCAAAGGGGGAGCACTTTTAAAACCAACACAGTTAATTTGAAAAATCCTCCTTTTAAAGTTAAAGTTAAAAGTTAAAGTACCAATGATTGTCACACACACACTAGGTGTGGCGAAATTATTCTCTGCATTTGACCCTTGATCACCCCCTGGGAGGTGAGGGGAGCAGTGGGCAGCAGCGGTGGCTGCGCCCGGGAATCATTTTTGGTGATTTAACCCCCAATTCCAACCCTTGATGCTGAGTGCCAAGCAGGGAGGTAATGGGTCCCATTTTTATAGTCTTTGGTATGACTCGGCCGGGATTTGAACTCCCAACCTACCGATCTCAGGACGGACACTCTAACCACTAGGCCACTGAGAAAGTCGTCAACCATCCGCCATCCACCCGATGTAACATTTGATCAGAACCGCACCCGCCCGTTGTTATGTATCTAATATAGACGATGCAAGGCATTAGTGAGGTTATAAAGCTTTTGCCTGTTAAAGAAAGGAGACTGATCCAATGCAGCACAGACATTCGCGTGCCACGCTGTCACGGCCCAGACGCACACCAGTGCGCAATCATATGGGAGCCGCGCTGAGCGCACCTCCAAGCGCGTCTCGCTGCCGGCGACGGCCGGTTATGGGCCCAACGCTCCAGCGCCATCCATTTTCAGGGCTAGTTGATTCGGCAGGTGACTCCTTAGCGGGTTCTGACTTCCATGGCCACCGTCCTGCTGTCTATATCAACCAGGGTGAGCCCCACCCCTTTCGTGAGCGCACTGCGCGCGGAGTGACCCCTGTTACGCCCCCCCGGCAACAGTGGTGGCGGGCAGGTAAGCTGCGCGGGCGGAGCGCGCGGAGTGACCCCTGTTACGAGCCCTCGGCCAGGGGGGTGGCGGGCAGGTAAGCTGCTTACCTGCTGCGCGTGACGCCGGCGAAGGCGGACGAGGCGGGGTGTCGGTGCGGTGGGCGCGGTGGTGACCCTGGACGTGCGTCGGGCCCTTCTCGCGGATCGCCTCAGCTACGGCTCCCGGTGGGGCCCTCTCGGGGGAAGGGGCCTCGGTCCCGGACCCCGGCGAGGCGTCCCTTCTCCGCTCCGTAAAAGTGTCCAATCTCTTTTTTTTTTTTTCTTCTGTTGTGGCATATGCTGCAGGTGCCTGCTCGTTTTTCGTATGTGGGTAACAACATTTAACTATGTATATATATTTCCCAATTGGTTTAACTGCCACCCGCCTGAATCTATTTAAAATCTATTTTTTTTTTTATTTCAACCAGCCCGACCCGACCCGACCCGCGGATAAAATCTAATTTTTTTATAATTTCATCCGCCCGATCCGCGGATAATCCGCGGACTCCGCGGTTGTGCCCGCAAACCGCGCATCTCTAGTCCATATGGTTTATAAAAGTAGAAAAAAACGATCTACTTCACTCCTCAGTCGACTTCTTTTGGTGGTTTTGTATTTCTTCCCCATAGAATTCACCGCCAAAAATCAATAAGTTGTTTTAATTAGCCTTCGCACATTTAGAACCTCATACAATAAAAAAAAAAAAAAAAACGCACCACAACAAGACGCGGTCTCACCACCGAAATGTTTTTTTTTTTTTTTTAAGTGGTCATGTTGTTCCCATTAGCGAGCGCATGATGAAAGAGAAACCATAACGTTGCTTTGTTGTTACTGTACTCTCCTGGCTCTGGAGCTTCGCTGGCCTACTGTACAAACTGCACTTTATTGGAGTCTTGTTCTGCGCTGGTAAACTTTACAATGGGATGTTGGAGGATGCGTGTGGAGCTCGCCGTCGGAAATGAGAGGCACATGTTCACGCATCAAACCCCCCCCCCCCCCCCCCCCCCCCCCCCCCCCCCCCCCCCCTCCTCCCAAACTGTCGTTGCTAAACTTAAACAAGACTAATGCATACCTGCCAACTACTCCGGTTTTCCTGTAATTAGTACGGTTTTCATCAACCTATTCCGGGTTACGGTTGCAGTGATAAAAAATACGTTTTTTTTCATTAATTAAATTTTATTTTATTTTTTTAAGTTTTATTCACGAAATCGCGTAACAACAATGACAATCGACACTGCTTCCCGTAACTTCCTATCGAGCCATTCCGAATGCCATGCGCGAGGCTATTTATAGCACCGCTGCCAAGCACGAGGCACCAGTTGCCATTGTTTCCAAACGAGCGAACGATCATGGAATCAGCCGGAGAAAAAAATCGCAAACGAGTCTTAAACCGAAAAGAAAACTGCAGTCATTCCGTGAAGAATATTCAAATATTCATAATTATCCGTTCCAAAAAGGGTGAAAACTACGCGAATTGCACCTTGTGCAGACAAGATTTTTCGATCGGACACGGAGGAATTAGCGATGTAAAAGACCACGTTGGGACAAAAAAAACACAAGTCTAATGCCGTTGCTAGCGATACAAGTGGAAAACTTTCAACGTTTTTCGTCGCCCAAACAGATTCTTTGGATGTGATAAATGCCGAAGTTTTATTTACGGAGGCAAATAATTGAGCAAACAAAAAGGTAATGACACCAATGTTATCTATTGGAATTGTTTAGTACTGTTATACTGTTAAAAGTGTTTATACTATTTTAAGGCTGAAACGACGCGTCGACGTAGTCGACGTCATCGGTTACGTAAATACGTCGACGCCGTTTTTGTGCGTCGGCGCGTCGCATATTTACCTCACACTACTGTCATGGCGGAGCGCAAAGCAGACGATGCGAGCGAGGGGAAAAAGCACGCCAAAAGTCGTCAAAAGTGTCGGAGTATTTCAATAAACGGCCTAATAATGTTGTTGTATGCACACTGTGTCGAGCGGAAATGGCCTATCATAGCAGCACAACGGCTATGAACGAACATTTGAAAAGAAAACCCCCGACAGCGTTCTTGCCATCACCATCAACAAGTCAATCGTCCGCGTGCGTATACGTTGTCATTATTACACAAAAACATGAATGTGTCATTTGTATCTGCGTTGTAAATTCATAAACTAAAGCACCGTTTGCTCTGAGAGGAGCGTTTGGCGTGCCTGTTCAGTGTTTACAAAGACGCGCTCCTCTTTAACGCTGTGGAGAGGCGGCGGCGGCGAGCGAGCGGCGAGGCGGGGCGCGCCGGGAGCGACGCCGCAAGAGACAGGGGACGACGAGCGAGCGAGGAAGAGGAGCTGAAAAGCGAGGAAAGAAAGAGAAAAGAGTTGGAAGAGAAAAGACTTTGTGTAAAATTAAAAGATTGTAAACCTGGCAAAGCCGTCTGGCGTTCAGTCTGTCGGTCCTGAAAGAACCCCACGGCACAAGACGTGTCACAAACGCTAACGTTAATTAGTTGTGCAAATACCTTTTACAACATTAACAGTTACATATACTATGTACAAACCAACAATTAACTTTCACTTTAATCAAACTATTGAAGTTAGCTTACCGACTTTGTCCTGGACCTACCGGGGCCTGCGGCCCCTGGACCCTGGCTACTAGGTTTTTCTGATTTCAAAAGTTGGCAGGTATGAAACTGCACTTTATTGGAGTCTTGTTCTGCGCTGGTAAACTTTACAATGGGATGTTGGAGGATGCGTGTGGAGCTCGTTGTCGGAAATGAGAGGCACATGTTCACGCATCAAACCCAACCCGCCCCCAAACTGTCGTTGCTAAACTTAAACAAGACTAATGGACTCTTTTTGCGCGGGGACGACGACAACGATCTATCACGTGCGTTAGATAAACAATAATATCTTGGAAGGCAGCGGGATGTGTCAGGGCCGATCAGCTGTGGCAATTTGTTACCTTCTCCTCGTCCCATCGACTCCATTAAAAGGACATAATGTAGCGGCGGAGTTTCGAACGCTACTAAAGAGACTCCGATTGACCCGCGCAAGGAGAGCAAACGTCCTTGATTACTGCTGTGTGTCTATTTTATCTGATTGGACGCCGGCTCATTCACATACGCCATTAGCACATATAAATAATGTAAAGATCCGCTCTTCTTCTGGGTTTTTTTTTTCCACTCAGCTAAGTGCCTGCAAAGGAACCTTGGCCTCCACTTGTCACTCTCCTCCATAGATTAGCGGAAGATTTATTTAAAGTCTGAAAAGCATCATGTTCTTTAGCGTCCTATAAATGTTTCTCGTCGTATTGTGCGAGGAGGAGTCGAGATCTTGTGAGATACTTCATCCGGTCTCACTTTAGTTTTACCATAGTGGCCTTTACGCTGCCTGTAAACGCCGCTTTTTACCCGACTTTTCCTCTCTTTAAAAAGGGGAACCGGAGGGTGTGTTCTAACTATCGTGGGATCACACTCCTCAGCCTTCCCGGTAAGGTCTATTCAGGTGTACTGGAGAGGAGGCTACGCCGGATAGTCGAACCTCGGATTCAGGAGGAACAGTGTGGTTTTCGTCCTGGTCGTGGAACTGTGGACCAGCTCTATACTCTCGGCAGGGTCCTTGAGGGTGCATGGGAGTTTGCCCAACCAGTCTACATGTGTTTTGTGGACTTGGAGAAGGCATTCGACCATGTCCCTCGGGAAGTCCTGTGGGGAGTGCTCAGAGAGTATGGGGTATCGGACTGTCTGATTGTGGCAGTCCGCTCCCTGTATGATCAGTGCCAGAGCTTGGTCCGCATTGCCGGTAGTAAGTCGGACACGTTTCCAGTGAGGGTTGGACTCCGCCAAGGCTGCCCTTTGTCACCCATTCTGTTCATAACTTTTATGGACAGAATTTCTAGGCGCAGTCAAGGCGTTGAGGGGATCTGGTTTGGTGGCTGCAGGATTAGGTCTCTGCTTTTTGCAGATGATGTGGTCCTGATGGCTTCATCTGGCCAGGATCTTCAGCTCTCACTGGATCGGTTCGCAGCTGAGTGTGAAGCGACTGGGATGAGAATCAGCACCTCCAAGTCCGAGTCCATGGTTCTCGCCCGGAAAAGGGTGGAGTGCCATCTCCGGGTTGGGGAGGAGATCTTGCCCCAAGTGGAGGAGTTCAAGTACCTCGGAGTCTTGTTCACGAGTGGGGGAAGAGTGGATCGTGAGATCGACAGGCGGATCGGTGCGGCGTCTTCAGTAATGCGGACGCTGTATCGATCCGTTGTGGTGAAGAAGGAGTTGAGCCGGAAGGCAAAGCTCTCAATTTACCGGTCGATCTACGTTCCCATCCTCACCTATGGTCATGAGCTTTGGGTTATGACCGAAAGGACAAGATCACGGGTACAAGCGGCCGAAATGAGTTTCCTCCGCCGGGTGGCGGGGCTCTCCCTTAGAGATAGGGTGAGAAGCTCTGCCATCCGGGAGGAGCTCAAAGTAAAGCCGCTGCTCCTCCACATGGAGAGGAGCCAGATGAGGTGGTTCGGGCATCTGGTCAGGATGCCACCCGAACGCCTCCCTAGGGAGGTGTTTAGGGCACGTCCCACCGGTAGGAGGCCGCGGGGAAGACCCAGGACACGTTGGGAAGACTATGTCTCCCGGCTGGCCTGGGAACGCCTCGGGGTCCCACAGGAAGAGCTGGACGAAGTGGCTGGGGAGAGGGAAGTCTGGGCTTTCCTGCTTAAGCTGCTGCCCCCGCGACCCGACCTCGGATAAGCGGAAGAAGATGGATGGATGGATGGATTTTCCCCTCCATGTTGGTGCCGTTCATACAGAAGAGAGCATCCGGGAAGCAGAATCAGAAATACTTTATTAATCCCCGAGGGGAAATTAATATTTCCGCACAATCCCATTTGAGATCAGACAAACATTACAGACAGAACAGGATCGTTGACGGGTCTGCCAACTTCCGGCGCCCCTAACAAAAAAGTTGAGAAACAGGTAAAGCCTGGTGGGGAAACATGAGAAAACACATACAGGTAAAAGCCAGTAAATTAGAATATTTTGAAAAACGTGATTTATTTCAGTAATTGCATTCAAAAGGTGTAACTTGTACATTATATTTATTCATTGCACACAGACTGATGCATTCAAATGTTTATTTCATTTAATTTTGATGATTTGAAGTGGCAACAAATGAAAATCCAAAATTCCGTGTGTCACAAAATTAGAATATTACTTAAGGCTAATACAAAAAAGGGGATTTTTAGAAATGTTGGCCAACTGAAAAGTATGAAAATGAAAAATATGAGCATGTACAATACTCAATACTTGGTTGGAGCTCCTTTTGCCTCAATTGCTGCGTTAATGCGGCGTGGCATGGAGTCGATGAGTTTCTGGCACTGCTCAGGTGTTATGAGAGCCCAGGTTGCTCTGATAGTGGCCTTCAACTCTTCTGCGTTTTTGGGTCTGGCATTCTGCATCTTCCTTTTCACAATACCCCACAGATTTTCTATGGGGCTATGGTCAGGGGAGTTGGCGGGCCAATTTAGAACAGAAATACCATGGTCCGTAAACCAGGCACGGGTAGATTTTGCGCTGTGTGCAGGCACCAAGTCCTGTTGGAACTTGAAATCTCCATCTCCATAGAGCAGGTCAGCAGCAGGAAGCATGAAGTGCTCTAAAACTTGCTGGTAGACGGCTGCGTTGACCCTGGATCTCAGGAAACAGAGTGGACCGACACCAGCAGATGACATGGCACCCCAAACCATCACTGATGGTGGAAACTTTACACTAGACTTCAGGCAACGTGGATCCTGTGCCTCTCCTGTCTTCCTCCAGACTCTGGGACCTCGATTTCCAAAGGAAATGCAAAATTTGCATGGTTGGGTGATGGTTTGGGGTGCCATGTCATCTGCTGGTGTCGGTCCACTCTGTTTCCTGAGATCCAGGGTCAACGCAGCCGTCTACCAGCAAGTTTTAGAGCACTTCATGCTTCCTGCTGCTGACCTGCTCTGTGGAGATGGAGATTTCAAGTTCCAAAAGGACTTGGCGCCTGCACACAGCGCAAAATCTACCCGTGCCTGGTTTACGGACCATGGCATTTCTGTTCTAAATTGGCCCGCCAACTCCCCTGACCTTGGCCCCATAGAAAATCTGTGGGGTATTGTGAAAAGGAAGATGCAGAATGCCAGACCCAAAAACGCAGAAGAGTTGAAGGCCACTATCAGAGCAACCTGGGCTCTCATAACACCTGAGCAGTGCCAGAAACTCATCGACTCCATGCCACGCCGCATTAACGCAGTAATTGAGGCAAAAGGAGCTCCAACCAAGTATTGAGTATTGTACATGCTCATATTTTTCATTTTCATACTTTTCAGTTGGCCAACATTTCTAAAAATCCCTTTTTTGTATTAGCCTTAAGTAATATTCTAATTTTGTGACACACGGAATTTTGGATTTTCATTTGTTGCCACTTCAAATCATCAAAATTAAATGAAATAAACATTTGAATGCATCAGTCTGTGTGCAATGAATAAA
>NC_084560.2:45472920-45507920 GCF_033978685.3 Nerophis lumbriciformis
AAATAATAATAAAAAAATTTTTAAAAGTTGAAAACAATTTGTTTTAAAAAATGTTTTAAAGTGAAAACATGTTTTTTTAAAGAGACAATAAGTACAACATCAAGTTGAAAATTATTTAAGTGTTTTTAAAAAGACAACTGGTTAAAACTACTATTTAAAACAGTAAAATAGTGCCTTTAAAGTAGGGGGAAAGAGGAAAAAATGGTTAAAAACTACAATAAAAATTTGTTTTGAAAGACAATTAAAAATTAGATTAAAAACAGTACAAATGTTGGTTTTTTTTTTACAAGATAATTGGTTAAAAACTGGGCCTGTCTGGCATGCTGCTAATCAATGTGACCTTTGAACTTATTCACAAGAAGACGATTAGTTTAAAAAAAAAACCTAGTTGAAAAAAAATGAATAAAAAGACAATTGCTTAAAACTACTATTTAATAACTACAATTTGTTTTAAAGTGAAAACATATTTTTAAAGAGACAATAAGTACAACATCAAGTTGAACATTATGTAAGTGTTTTTAAAAAGACAACTGGTTAAAACTACTATTTAAAACAGTAAAATAGTGCCTTTAAAGTAGGGGGAAAGAGAAAAAATGGTTAAAAACTACAATAAAAATTTGTTTTGAAAGACAATTAAAAATTAGATTAAAAACAGTACAAATGTTTTTTTTTTTACAAGATAATTGGTTAAAAACTGGGCCTGTCTGGCATGCTGCTAATCAATGTGACCTTTGAACTTATTCACAAGAAGACGATTAGTTAAAAAAAAAAACCTAGTTGAAAAAAAATGAATAAAAAGACAATTGCTTAAAACTACTATTTTATAACTACAATTTGTTTTAAAGTGAAAACATATTTTTAAAGAGACAATAAGTACAACATCAAGTTGAACATTATTTAAGTGTTTTTAAAAAGACAATTGGTTAAAACGACTATTTAAAACAGTAAAATAGTGCCTTTAAAACAAGTGGGGAAAAAGGAAAAAATGGTTAAAAACTACAATAAAAAACTGTTTTGAAAGACAATTAAAAATTAGATTAAAAACAGTACAAATGTTGGTTTTTTTTTACAAGATAATTGGTTAAAAACTGGGCCTGCTTGGCATGCTGCTAATCAATGTGACCTTTGAACTTATTCACAAGAAGACGATTAGTTAAAAAAAAAAACCTAGTTGAAAAAAAATGAATAAAAAGACAATTGCTTAAAACTACTATTTAATAACTACAATTTGTTTTAAAGTGAAAACATATTTTTAAAGAGACAATAAGTACAACATCAAGTTGAACATTATTTAAGTGTTTTTAAAAAGACAATTGGTTAAAACGACTATTTAAAACAGTAAAATAGTGCCTTTAAAACAAGTGGGGAAAAAGGAAAACATGGTTAAAAACTACAAAAGAAATCTGTTTTGAAAGACAATTAAAAATTAGATTAAAAACAGTACAAATGTTGTTGTTTTTTACAAGATAATTGGTTAAAAACTGGGCCTGCCTGGCATGCTGCTAATCAATGTGACCTTAATAATAATAATAATAACTGGGATTTATATAGCGCTTTTCTAAGTACCCAAAGTCGCTTTACATGTAGACCTTTGAACTTATTCACAAGAAGACGATTAGTTTAAAACAAAAACCTAGTTGAAAAAAAATGAATAAAAAGACAATTGCTTAAAACTACTATTTAATAACTACAATTTGTTTTAAAATGAAAACATATTTTTAAAGAGACAATAAGTACAACATCAAGTTGAACATTATTTAAGTGTTTTTAAAAAGACAATTGGTTAAAACGACTATTTAAAACAGTAAAATAGTGCCTTTAAAACAAGTGGGGAAAAAGGAAAAAATGGTTAAAAACTACAATAAAAATTAGTTTTGAAAGACAATTAAAAATTAGATTAAAAACAGTACAAATGTTGTTGTTTTTTTTACAAGATAATTGGTTAAAAACTGGGCCTGTCTGGCATGCTGCTAATCAATGTGACCTTTGAACTTATTCACAAGGAGACGATTAGTTAAAAAAAAAACCTAGTTGAAAAAAAATGAATAAAAAGACAATTGCTTAAAACTACTATTTAATAACTACAATTTGTTTTAAAGTGAAAACATATTTTTAAAGAGACAATAAGTACAACATCAAGTTGAACATTATTTAAGTGTTTTTAAAAAGACAATTGGTTAAAACGACTATTTAAAACAGTAAAATAGTGCCTTTAAAACAAGTGGGGAAAAAGGAAAAAATGGTTAAAAACTACAATAAAAATCTGTTTTGAAAGACAATTAAAAATTTGATTAAAAACAGTACAAATGTTGTTGTTTTTTACAAGATAATTGGTTAAAATTTGGGCCTGCCTGGCATGCTGCTAATCAATGTGACCTTTGAACTTATTCACAAGAAGAAGACGATTAGTTAAAAAAAATAAGTAAATAAAACCTCGTTGAAAAAAAATAAATAAAAAGACAATTACTTAAAACTACTATTTAATAACTACAATTTGTTTTAAAAAATGTTTCAAAGTGAAAACATATTTTTAAAGAGACAATAAGTACAACATCAACCTGAAAATTATTTAAGTGTGTTTAAAAAGACAATTGGTTAAAACTACAATTTAAAACAGTAAAATAGTGCCTTTAAAACAAGTGGGGGAAAAGGAAAAAATGGTTAAAAACTACAATTAAAAATTTGTTTTGAAAGACAATTAAAAATGATTAAAAACAGTACAAATGTTGTTTCTGTACAAGGTAATTGGTTAAAAACTGGGCCTGCCTGGCATGCTGCTAATCAATGTGACCTTTGAACTTATTCACAAGAAGAAGACAATTAGTTAAAAAAAAATTAAAAATAAAACTTAGTTGAAAAAAAATTAATAAAAAGACAATTGCTTAAAAGTACTATTTAATAACTACAATTTGTTTTAAAAAATGTTTTAAAGTGAAAACATATTTTTAAAGAGACAATAAGTACAACATCAAGTTGAAAATTATTTAAGTGTGTTTAAAAAGACAATTGGTTAAAACTACTATTTAAAACAGTGCCTTTAAAAAAGTGGGGAAAAAGGAAAAAATGGTTAAAAACTACAATAAAAAACTGTTTTGAAAGACAATTAAAAATGATTAAAAACAGTACAAATGTTGTTTCTTTGCAAGATAATTGGTTAAAAACTGGGCTTGCCTGGCATGCTGCTAATCAATGTGACCTTTGAACTTATTCACAAGAAGACGTTTAGTTAAAAAAATAAAAAAAAATAAAACCTAGTTGAAAAAAAATAAATAAAAAGACAGTTGCTTAAAACTACTATTTAATAACTACAATTTGTTTTAAAAAATGTTTTAAAGTGAAAACATATTTTTAAAGAGACAATAAGTACAACATCAAGCTGAAAATTATTTAAGTGTGTTTAAAAAGACAATTGGTTAAAACTACAATTTAAAACAGTAAAATAGTGCCTTTAAAACAAGTGGAGAAAAAATGGTTAAAAACTACAATAAAAAACTGTTTTGAAAGACAATTAAAGATGATTAAAAACAGTACAAATGTTGTTTCTTTACAAGATAATTGGTTAAAAACTGTGACCTTTGAACTTATTCACAAGAAGAAGACGATTAGTTAAAAAACTAAATCAAAAAACGTAGTTTAAAAAAAAAAAAGACAATTGGTTAAAACCACTATTTAAAACAGTAAAATGGTACCTTTAAAACGTGGGGAGGGGAAGAAAAATTGGTTAAATACTACAATAAAAAACAAAGTGTCGATAAAAACAGTTTTTTGAAGACAATTAAAAATGAATTAAAAGTTGTTGGTTTTTTTTTACAAGATAATTGGTTAAAAACTGGGCCTGCCTAATCAATGTGACCTTTGAACTTCTTCACAATCCTTAATCTGCAGTATTGTTGAATGCCCCCTGCTATAAAATATTGTTCTATTGCTTTTACATAGTACAATAAATATATATATGTATATATATTTCAAAATAAAAACAAATACATAAAATACAATAGAAACAAATATGTAAAAAGTATTCCGACATTTTAAAATGATTCAAATCAATGGAGAAAGACGCGTGATCTTTTCTTTTTTTTTTTTTTTAAAGGGAAACCACAAATTTGTCAGGTGAGAATTGTGTCCCATGAGTTTTAGAACCCCTTTAGAAAGACACACGGAACATATGTCGAGGAGGGCTGTGAATCTTTGGGCACCACACAGCTCCATTCGCTTCTGTGTGGGTAACCATTCCATTCAAAACGCTTCTTGATTCAAAATCTATACATTTTTAATAAAAAAAACCTGTTTTTGTTTCATATAATTCCACTCAATGATTGAGTAAAGTCAAATACAAACAAGTCCTAAGTGTCCCAATACTTATAGCCAGTTTTAGTCCTAAATTTCCCACTACTTTTGTCAAGTTGTAGTCCTAAGTGTCCCAATACATTTGTCCAGTGTAGGTGTCCCAATACTTTTTTCCAGTGGTAGTCCTAAGTGTCCCAATACTTTTGTCAAGTTGTAGTCCTAAGTGTCCCAATACTTTTGTCAAGTTGTAGTCCTAAGTGTCCCAATACTTTTGTCAAGTTGTAGTCCTAAGTGTCCCAAAACTTTTGTCCAGTGTAAGTGTCCCAATACTTTTATCAAGTGGTAGGCTTAAGTGTCCCAATACTTTTGTCTACGTTTAGTCCGAAGTGTCCCAATACTTTTGTTCAGTGGTGTTACTAAGTGTCCCAATACTTTTGTCAAGGTGTAATCCTAAGTGTCCCAATACTTTTGTCCAGTGTAAGTGTCCCAATACTTTTGTCAAGTTTTCGTCATAAGTGTCCCAATACTTTTGTCCTGTGGTAGTCATAAGTGTCCCAATACTTTTGTCAAGTTGTAGTCCCAAGTGTCCCAATACTTTTGTCCAGTGGTAGTCATAAGTGTCCCAATACTTTTGTCTACGTTTAGTCCGAAGTGTCCCAATACTTTTGTTCAGTGGTGTTACTAAGTGTCCCAATACTTTTGTCAAGGTGTAATCCTAAGTGTCCCAATACTTTTGTCCAGTGTAAGTGTCCCAATACTTTTGTCAAGTTTTCGTCATAAGTGTCCCAATACTTTTGTCTACGTTTAGTCCGAAGTGTCCCAATAGTTTTGTTCAGTGGTGTTACTAAGTGTCCCAATACTTTTGTCAAGGTGTAATCCTAAGTGTCCCAATACTTTTGTCCAGTGTAAGTGTCCCAATACTTTTGTCAAGTTTTCGTCATAAGTGTCCCAATACTTTTGTCTACGTTTAGTCCGAAGTGTCCCAATAGTTTTGTTCAGTGGTGTTACTAAGTGTCCCAATACTTTTGTCAAGGTGTAATCCTAAGTGTCCCAATACTTTTGTCCAGTGGTAGTCATAAGTGTCCCAATACTTTTGTCTACGTTTAGTCCGAAGTGTCCCAATACTTTTGTTCAGTGGTGTTACTAAGTGTCCCAATACTTTTGTCAAGGTGTAATCCTAAGTGTCCCAATACTTTTGTCCAGTGTAAGTGTCCCAATACTTTTGTCAAGTTTTCGTCATAAGTGTCCCAATACTTTTGTCTACGTTTAGTCCGAAGTGTCCCAATAGTTTTGTTCAGTGGTGTTACTAAGTGTCCCAATACTTTTGTCAAGTTTTCGTCATAAGTGTCCCAATACTTTTGTCCAGTGGTAGTCATAAGTGTCCCAATACTTTTGTCTACGTTTAGTCCGAAGTGTCCCAATACTTTTGTTCAGTGGTGTTACTAAGTGTCCCAATACTTTTGTCAAGGTGTAATCCTAAGTGTCCCAATACTTTTGTCCAGTGTAAGTGTCCCAATACTTTTGTCAAGTTTTCGTCATAAGTGTCCCAATACTTTTGTCCTGTGGTAGTCATAAGTGTCCCAATACTTTTGTCAAGTTGTAGTGCCAAGTGTCCCAATACTTTTGTCCAGTGGTAGTCATAAGTGTCCCAATACTTTTGTCTACTTTTAGTCCGAATTGTCCCAATACTTTTGTGTAGTGTACCTACCTTGTCTGCATTGTGTGGACACGCTGGTGCTTCCTGCTTTTAAGCAGCCTTCTTGAAAAAACAGCAGCATCAGCGCAGCGGCTCTTAGAAGGGTCATGAAATCAAAACCGGAGCCGGAATCAAAACTCTTTCAATAACTTTTAATCAGAAGGGTTCAATCTCTCTCCTGTGTTAGTTTGAAGCCGAAACGACAAACACGCTCAGAGGAGATAATGTTTGAAGAAAGGTGACCGGTTTTTTACAAAAATGTTGTTTAGAAGGGGGAATAGCAAACCTCCTGTTGATTTTTGCTGGGGGTTGTCAATTTATGAAATGTAGGTCTAAGTGAGACCTACGGAGAGGTTTTTGTTTCATGTCTCTCCGACCTTCCCAGTGGGAGTTACAGGCAGTTTTGTCATTTTTTTCTTCCGAGGAGCATTTTTTTTCTCCGTTTTATTCAAAAATTGCTCTAGAGCGCAATTTTTAAATTTGGGGTTAGGTTTTTTATTAGATCGCAATTTTTGCCAGTCCTGATGTGTGCGTTCAGTTCGGTGAGTTTTGAAGCGTGTTAAGGGGGTCAAATTACAGCTCAAAGAGGCAAAAGTGACTGTTTTTAGTACTTTTTTGTCTTGAAGGGGGAATTGCCAACTTCCTGTTGATTTTAGCCCGACAATGTACTATTATGTAATGTAGGTCTAAGTCAGACCTACATAGAGGTTTTTGTTTCATGTCTCTCCGACCTTCCTAGTGGGAGTTACAGGCAGTCTAGTTTTTTTTTTCCCTAGGGGGCGCTAGAGCGCAATTTTGAGTTTTGTGGTTCGGTTTTTAAAAAAAAGGCAATTTTCGCAGGTCCTGATGTGTGGGTCAAATATGGTGAGTTTTGAAGCATGTTAAGTGGGTCAAATTACAGTTTAATGTGGCGGCGGAAGAATAAAGAATAAAGAATAAAACCTTACAAATACAATAGGTCCTTATGTCCCATTGCATAAGGACTCCCTTTGGGAGTCCTTTTGCAATGGGCCATGCGGGCCCTAATAAGGCAAGAAGAGAAGTACAGGTAAAAGCCAGTAAATTAGAATATATTGAAAAACTTGATTTATTTCAGTAATTGCATTCAAAAGGTGTAACTTGTACATTATATTTATTCATTGCACACAGACTGATGCATTCAAATGTTTATTTCATTTAATTTTGATGATTTGAAGTGGCAACAAATGAAAATCCAAAATTCCGTGTGTCACAAAATTAGAATATTACTTAAGGCTAATACAAAAAAGGGATTTTTAGAAATGTTGGCCAACTGAAAAGTATGAAAATGAAAAATATGAGCATGTACAATACTCAATACTTGGTTGGAGCTCCTTTTGCCTCAATTACTGCGTTAATGCGGCGTGGCATGGAGTCGATGAGTTTCTGGCACTGCTCAGGTGTTATGAGAGCCCAGGTTGCTCTGATAGTGGCCTTCAACTCTTCTGCGTTTTTGGGTCTGGCATTCTGCATCTTCCTTTTCACAATACCCCACAGATTTTCTATGGGGCTAAGGTCAGGGGAGTTGGCGGGCCAATTTAGAACAGAAATACCATGGTCCGTAAACCAGGCACGGGTAGATTTTGCGCTGTGTGCAGGCGCCAAGTCCTGTTGGAACTTGAAATCTCCATCTCCATAGAGCAGGTCAGCAGCAGGAAGCATGAAGTGCTCTAAAACTTGCTGGTAGACGGCTGCGTTGACCCTGGATCTCAGGAAACAGAGTGGACCGACACCAGCAGATGACATGGCACCCCAAACCATCACCCAACCATGCAAATTTTGCATTTCCTTTGGAAATCGAGGTCCCAGAGTCTGGAGGAAGACAGGAGAGGCACAGGATCCACGTTGCCTGAAGTCTAGTGTAAAGTTTCCACCATCAGTAATGGTTTGGGGTGCCATGTCATCTGCTGGTGTCGGTCCACTCTGTTTCCTGAGATCCAGGGTCAACGCAGCCGTCTACCAGCAAGTTTTAGAGCACTTCATGCTTCCTGCTGCTGACCTGCTCTATGGAGATGGAGATTTCAAGTTCCAACAGGACTTGGCGCCTGCACACAGCGCAAAATCTACCCGTGCCTGGTTTACGGACCATGGTATTTCTGTTCTAAATTGGCCCGCCAACTCCCCTGACCTTAGCCCCATAGAAAATCTGTGGGGTATTGTGAAAAGGAAGATGCAGAATGCCAGACCCAAAAACGCAGAAGAGTTGAAGGCCACTATCAGAGCAACCTGGGCTCTCATAACACCTGAGCAGTGCCAGAAACTCATCGACTCCATGCCACGCCGCATTAACGCAGTAATTGAGGCAAAAGGAGCTCCAACCAAGTATTGAGTATTGTACATGCTCATATTTTTCATTTTCATACTTTTCAGTTGGCCAACATTTCTAAAAATCCCTTTTTTGTATTAGCCTTAAGTAATATTCTAATTTTGTGACACACGGAATTTGGGATTTTCATTTGTTGCCACTTCAAATCATCAAAATTAAATGAAATAAACATTTGAATGCATCAGTCTGTGTGCAATGAATAAATATAATGTACAAGTTACACCTTTTGAATGCAATTACTGAAATAAATCAAGTTTTTCAAAATATTCTAATTTACTGGCTTTTACCTGTAAATGAATGAACGGCCGTCTTGTTTGAGTGTCTTGCTCAACCCTGACTGGGATTCGAACCGAGAACTCCGCAGTTAACTTTTAGTATTTAGCATCAGCCCGCACGTCCGGCAGTCCAGGGCGAAATTGTCCCTCATTGCTGCCTAAATTCCACATTCTCCTGCACACAACTCTTGCTGGCGGAAGGGCCCGTCGGCGGACGAATGGTTTAGCGCGGCGCTCCTGACAGCTGCGCCGCGCTTGTTGTTCGCCCTCTCCTGAGTTGTTTTAATAAAGTTGTGCGGCGAGGAGGAAGATTAATGGACGCGCGGGAAGTGTGGCGGCGGCGAGAGAGAGAGAGAGAGAGACGATGCAGGACGTAGCGGGCCAACAGCCATCTGTTCTCTCTCCTTTACAGCTCTCTTAATGGAGAAGCAAAAAGCAAACAACGTGGATCTAAGCCCTGCAGACACACACACACACACACACACACACACACACACACACACACACACACACACACACACACACACACACACACACACAGCTAAACAGAAAACATCACTTTATATGACAGGGATGAGAGCCGCGCTTTTGTCGTCTTATTCCCTCTTGTTGGAAGTGCATGTACACGCCTGCTGCTACTGTGTGTGTGTGTGTGTGTGTGTGTGTGTTCTTGTATTCCTACCTTTCTTGAGACATGAAGAAGGAAACGTGTCTTCCATATGAGGAGGTGTGAACAAGTGATGACATAAATCACGGTCCCAATAACATTGCATCTAATAGAGAATGTCTCATTAGCACCCCTGCTGGTGACATCTATCAAAATGACGGTGTGTCGCTTTTAAAAATGCTCCCCCTCTGGTCAACATATGAAATAACAAGTTTGTGCAAAAAATTGAAGTGCTCCCCCTCTGGTCAACATATGAAATAACAAGTGTGTGTAAGGAATTGAAACGCGCCCCCTTTTGCCAAAATTAATTAAAACAAATGTGTATATAGAGACATACTGTAATAATTTGAAGTAAATAAAAAACAATTTAATACATTTTTAATAATTAAAAGCAGTGTTTTTCTCACAATGTGTCGACTTTTTTCTTATAAAATTGGGAACAATTTCTCATATTCTTTCTGTTTCTGTAATATTGCAATATTTTCTCGTAATGTAAAAAAAAAAGTAAAATAATTACTTTTTAATGCGAAATGGTGACATTTGTCATATATAATTCTGACTTTTATCACAATTTTTTGTTCTTATAAAATAGTGATTTTTTTTGTAAAATTATGACTTTTTATCATCATTTTGCCAAGTAAAATTGCGATTATTATCATATTTTCTTATAAAATTGTGACCTTTTTCTTGTGAAAATCCAACAAATTTTTCACAACAAGCTTTTTTAATATTTACATAGTGTGTATATATTATTAATGTTGTAAATACAAAATGTATATATCTAGAAAGGGTGGTCCTAAAGGGGTAGGCAATTTTTGGAGGTCTCAAGAAGGTAACAAATACAATAGTGTGTGTGTGTGTGTGTGTGTGTGTGTGTGTGTGTGTGTGTGTGTGTGTGTGTGTGTGTGTGTGTGTGTGTGTGTGTCTTGTATTCTTACCCTTCTTGAGACATGAAGAAGGAAAAGTAGCTTCCATATGAGGAGGTGTGAACAAGTGATGACATAAATCATGGTCCCAATAACATTGCATCTAATAGAGAATGTCTCATTAGCACCCCTGCTGGTGACATCTATCAAAATGACGGTGTGTCGCTTTTAAAAGTGCTCCCCCTCTGGTCAACATATGAAATAACAAGTTTGTGTAAAAAAATTGAAGTGCTCCCCCTCTGGTCAACATATGAAATAACAAGTGTGTGTAAGGAATTGAAACGCGCCCCCTTTGGCCAAAATTAATTAAAACAAATGTGTATATAGAGACATACTGTAATAATTTGAAGTAAATAAAAAACAATTTAATACATTTTTAATAATTAAAAGCAGTGTTTTTCTCACAATGTGTCGACTTTTTTCTTATAAAATTGGGAACAATTTCTCATATTTTTTCTGTTTCTGTAATATTGCAATATTTTCTCGTAATTTTTTTTTTAATGTAAAATAATTACTTTTTAATGCGAAATGGTGACATTTGTCATAGACTTTTATCACAATTTTTTTGTTGTTCTTATAAAATAGTGATTTTTTTGTAAAATTATGACTTTTTATCATCATTTTGCCAAGTAAAATTGCGATTGTTATCATATTTTCTTATAAAATTGTGACTTGTATCGAGTAAAATTACGACATAAAATTGCCAATTTTTTTAAGCTTTTCTTTGTTATTGTTATTGAGTGAAATTCCAACTTTTATCATTTTGCACAAATGTTCAGTTTTTCTTGTAACATCTGTACATGTGTTGAGTAAAATTACGACTTTTATTATAATACTGCCAAAATTCTAAGTTTTTCTTGTCAAATTGTGACCTTTTTCTTGTGAAAATCCAACAAATTTTTCACAACAAGCTTTTTTAATATTTACATAGTGTGTATATATTATTAATGTTGTAAATACAAAATGTATATATCTAGAAAGGGTGGTCCTAAAGGGGTAGGCAATTTTTGGAGGTCTCAAGAAGGTAACAAATACAATAGTGTGTGTGTGTGTGTGTGTGTGTGTGTTTCTACCCTTTTTGAGACACCAACAAGGAAAAGTACCTTCCATATGAGGGGGTGTGAACAAGTGATGACATAAGTCATGGTCCCAATAACATTGCATCTAATAGAGAATGTCTCATTTGCACCCCTGCTGGTGACATCTATCAAAATGAGGGTGGTCCCAAAAAGGAGGATTTTTCAAATTAACTGTGTTGGTTTTAAAAGTGCTCCCCCTTTGGTCAACATATGAAATAACAAGTGTGTGTAAGGAATTGAAACGCGCCCCCTTTGGCCAAAATTAATTAAAACAAATACAACAAATGTGTATATAGAGACATACTGTAATAATTTGAAGTAAATAAAAAACAATTAAATTTTTTTTTAATAATTAAAAGCAGTGTTTTTCTCACAATGTGTCGACTTTTTTCTTATAAAATTGGGAACAATTTTTCATATTTTTTCTGTTTCTGTAATATTGCAATATGTTCTCGTAATTTTTTTTAATGTAAAATAATTACTTTTTAATGCGAAATGGTGACATTTGTCATATATAATTCTGACTTTTATCACAATTTTTTTGTTGTTCTTATAAAATAGTGATTTTTTTTGTAAAATTATGACCTTTTATCATCATTTTGCCAAGTAAAATTGCGATTATTATCATATTTTCTTATAAAATTGTGACTTGTATCAAGTAAAATTACGACTTTTCATAAAATTGCCAATTTTTTTAAGCTTTTCTTTGTTATTGTTATTGAGTAAAATTCCAACTTTTATCATTTTGCACAAATGTTCAGTTTTTCTTGTAACATTTGTACATGCGTTGAGTAAAATGACGACTTTTATTATAATACTGCCAAAATTCTAAGTTTTTCTTGTCAAATTGTGACCTTTTTCTTGTGAAAATCCAACAAATTTTTCACAACAAGATTTTTAAATATTTACATAGTGTGTATATATTATTAATGTTGTAAATATAAAATGTATATATCTAGAAAGGGTGGTCCTAAAGGGGTAGGCATTTTTCGGAGTTCTCAAGAAGGTAACAAATACAATAGTGTGTGTGTTTTGCACTATTTTTGCAATATTCTGACTTTTATCACAATATTGCCAATTTTTTTGTTGTTCTTGTAAAATAGTGACATTTTTGTTTGTAAAATTATAACTTTTGTCATAATTTGCCAAGTAAAATTCGGATTATTATTATAATATTGCCAAGTTTTCTTATAAAATTACAACTCTTTTCATAAAATTGCCAATTTTTTAAGCTTTTCTTTGTTATTGTTATTGAGTAAAATTCCAACTTTTATTATGACATTGCACAAATGTTCAGTTGCAATATTATATTATATATTGCAATATTTTCTTGTAAAATTATTACTTTTTTAATATAAAATTATTACTTTTTTATGTAAAATTATTACTTTTTTAATGCAAAACGGTGACATTTGTCATATAAAATTCTGACTTCTATTGCAATATTGCCGATTTTTTTTGTTCTTGTGAAAATGACATTTTTTGAGTAAAATTATGACTTTTGTCATAATTCTGCCAAGTAAAATTCAGATTATTATTATAATATTGCCAACATTTTTAAGTTTTCTTATAAAATTGTGACTTTTGTCGAGTGAAATGATGACTCTTTTCAAAAAATTGCCAACATTTGAACCTTTTCTTGTAAAATTGCGACTGTTATTGCGTAAAATTCCAACTTTTATCATAATATTTTAAAAGTGCTCCCCTCTGGTCAACATATGAAATAACAAGTGTGTGTAAGAAATTGAAATGCGCCTCCTTTGGCCAAAATTAATTAAAAAAATAAATATGTGTATTGAGACGTACTGTAATAAATTTTACTTGAAGTAAATAAAAAAACAATAAATTCCAAAAAATGTTTGAACTAAAATAAGTGTTTTTCTCAGTGTCGACATTTTCCTTATAAAATTGGGAACAATTTCTCATATTCTTTCTGTTTCTGTAATATTGCAATATTTTCTTGTAAAATTATGATTTTTTAATGTAAAATTATTACTTTTTAATGCAAAATGGTGACATTTGTCATATGTAATTCTGACTTTTATCACAATATTGCCAATTTTTTTGTTGTTCTTGTAAAATAGTGACATTTTTGTTTGTAAAATTATAACTTTTGTCATAATTTTGCCAAGTAAAATTCATATTATTATTATAACATTGCCAACATTTTGAAGTTTTCTTATAAAATTACAACTCTTTTCATAAAATTGCCAATTTTTTAAGCTTTTCTTTGTTATTGTTATTGAGCAAAATTCCAACTTTTATTATGACATTGCACAAATGTTCAGTTGCAATATTATATTATATATTGCAATATTTTCTTGTAAAATTGTTACTTTTTTATGTAAAATTATTACTTTTTTATGTAAAATTATTACTTTTTTTTATGCAAAACAGTGACATTTGTCATATAAAATTGTGACTTTTGTCGAGTAAAATGATGACTCTTTTCAAAAAATTGCCAACATTTTAACCTTTTCTTGTAAAATTGCGACTGTTATTGCGTAAAATTCCAACTTTTATCATAATATTTTAAAAGTGCTCCCCCTCTGGTCAACATATGAAATAACAAGTGTGTGTAAGAAATTGAAATGTGCCCCCTTTGGCCAAAATTAATTAAAAAAATAAATATGTGTATTGAGACGTACTGTAATAAATTTTACTTGAAGTAAATAAAAAAACATTTTTTGAACTAAAAGAAGTGTTTTTCTCACAGTGTCGACATTTTCCTTATAAAATTGGGAACAATTTCTCATATTCTTTCTGTTTCTGTAATATTGCAATATTTTCTCGTAAAATTATAATTTTTTTAATGTAAAATTATTACTTTTTAATGCAAAATGGTGACATTTGTCATATGTAATTCTGACTTTTATCACAATATTGCCAATTTTTTTGTTGTTCTTGTAAAATAGTGACATTTTTTTGGTAAAATAATAACCTTTGTCATAATTTGGCCAAGTAAAATTCATATTATTATTATAACATTGCCAACATTTTGAAGTTTTCTTATAAAATTACAACTCTTTTCATAAAATTGCCAATTTTTTAAGCTTTTCTTTGTTATTGTTATTGAGTAAAATTCCAACTTTTATTATGACATTGCACAAATGTTCAGTTGCAATATTATATTATATATTGCAATATTTTCTTGTAAAATTATTACTTTTTTCAATGTAAAATTATTACTTTTTTATGTAAAATTATTACTTTTTTATGCAAAACGGTGACATTTGTCATATAAAATTCTGACTTCTATTGCAATATTGCCGATTTTTTTGGTTCTTGTAACACTGACATTTTTTGAGTAAAATTATGACTTTTGTCATAATTTTGCCAAGTAAAATTCAGATTATTATTATAATATTGCCAACATTTTTAAGTTTTCTTATAAAATTGTGACTTTTGTCGAGTGAAATGAAATTGCCAACATTTTAACCTTTTCTTGTAAAATTGCGACTGTTATTGCGTAAAATTCCAACTTTTATCATAATATTTTAAAAGTGCTCCCCCTCTGGTCAACATATGAAATAACAAGTGTGTTTAAGAAATTGAAATGCGCCCCCTTTGGCCAAACTTAATAAAATAAAAAAAATATGTGTATTGAGACGTACTGTAATAAATTTTACTTGAAGTAAATAAAAAAACAATAAATTAAAAAAAAAAAAATTTTTTATTAAAAAGTGTTTTTCTCACAATGTTTCAACTGTTTTCCTATAAAATTGGGAACAATTTCTCATATTCTTTCTGTTTCTGTAATATTGCAATATTTTCTCGTAAAATTATCATTTTTTTAATGTAAAATTATTACTTTTTAATGCAAAATGGTGACATTTGTCATATGTAATTCTGACTTTAATCACAATATTGCCAATTTTTTTGTTGTTCTTGTAAAATAGTGACATTTTTGTTTGTAAAATTATAACCTTTGTCATAATTTTGCCAAGTAAAATTCAGATTATTATTATAATATTGCCAACATTTTGAAGTTTTCTTATAAAATTACAACTCTTTTCATAAAATTGCCAATTTTTTAAGCTTTTCTTTGTTATTTTTATTGAGTAAAATTCCAACTTTTATTATGACATTGCACAAATGTTCAGTTGCAATATTATATTATATATTGCAATATTTTCTTGTAAAATTATTACTTTTTTATGTAAAATTATTACTTTTTTTTATGCAAAACGGTGACATTTGTCATATAAAATTCTGACTTCTATTGCAATATTGCCGATTTTTTTCTGTTCTTGTGAAAATGAAATTTTTTGAGTAAAATTCCAACTTTTATTATGACATTGCACAAATGTTCAGTTTTTCTTGTAAAACGTTTACATGCGTTGAGTAAAATTACGACTTTTATTATAACACTGCCAAAATTCTACGTTTTTCTCTGGAAATTGTGACCTTTTTCTTGTGAAATTCCAACTCATTTTTCACAATGTAAAATTCATATTATTATTATAACATTGCCAACATTTTGAAGTTTTCTTATAAAATTACAACTCTTTTCATAAAATTGCCAATTTTTTAAGCTTTTCTTTGTTATTGTTATTGAGTAAAATTCCAACTTTTATTATGACATTGCACAAATGTTCAGTTGCAATATTATATTATATATTGCAATATTTTCTTGTAAAATTATTACTTTTTTAATGTAAAATTATTACTTTTTTATGTAAAATTTTTACTTTTTTTATGCAAAACGGTGACATTTGTCATATAAAATTCTGACTTCTATTGCAATATTGCCGATTTTTTTTGTTCTTGTGAAACTGACATTTTTTGAGTAAAATTATGACTTTTGTCATAATTTTGCCAAGTAAAATTCAGATTATTATTATAATATTGCCAACATTTTTAAGTTTTCTTATAAAATTGTGACTTTTGTCGAGTGAAATGATGACTATTTTCAAAAAATTGCCAACATTTTAACCTTTTCTTGTAAAATTGCGACTGTTATTGCGTAAAATTCCAACTTTTATCATAATATTTTAAAAGTGCTCCCCCTCTGGTCAACATATGAAATAACAAGTGTGTGTAAGAAATTGAAATGCGCCCCCTTTGGCCAAAATTAATTAAAAAAATAAATATGTGTATTGAGACGTACTGTAATAAAATTTTACTTGAAGTAAATAAAAAAACAATAAATTCCAAAAAACATTTTTTGAACTAAAAGAAGTGTTTTTGTCACATTTTCCTTATAAAATTGGGAACAATTTCTCATATTCTTTCTGTTTCTGTAATATTGCAATATTTTCTTGTAAAATTATGATTTTTTTAATGTAAAATTATTACTTTTTAATGCAAAATGGTGACATTTGTCATGTGTAATTCTGACTTTTATCACAATATTGCCATTTTTTTTGTTGTTCTTGTAAAATAGTGACATTTTTGTTTGTAAAATTATAACTTTTGTCATAATTTTGCCAAGTAAAATTCATATTATTATTATAACATTGCCAACATTTTGAAGTTTTCTTATAAAATTACAACTCTTTTCATAAAATTGCCAATTTTTTAAGCTTTTCTTTGTTATTGTTATTGAGTAAAATTCCAACTTTTATTATGACATTGCACAAATGTTCAGTTGCAATATTATATTATATATTGCAATATTTTCTTGTAAAATTATTACTTTTTTTTATGTAAAATTATTACTTTTTTATGTAAAATTATTACTTTTTTTATGCAAAACGGTGACATTTGTCATATAAAATTCTGACTTCTATGGCAATATTGCCGAATTTTTTTGTTCTTGTAAAACTGACATTTTTTGAGTAAAATTATGACTTTTGTCATAATTTTGCCAAGTAAAATTCAGATTATTGTTATAATATTGCCAACATTTTTAAGTTTTCTTATAAAATTGTGACTTTTGTCGAGTGAAATGATGACTCTTTTCATAAAATTGCCAACATTTTAACCTTTTCTTGTAAAATTGCGACTGTTATTGCGTGAAAATTCCAACTTTTATCATAATATTTTAAAAGTGCTCCCCCTTTGGTCAACATATGAAATAACAAGTGTGTGTAAGAAATTGAAATGCGCCACCTTTGGCCAAAATTAATTAAAAAAATAAATATGTGTATTGAGACGTACTGTAATAAATTTTACTTGAAGTAAATAAAAAAACATGTTTTGAACTAAAATAAGTGTTTTTCTCACAGTGTCGACATTTTCCTTATAAAATTGGGAACAATTTCTCATATTCTTTCTGTTTCTGTAATATTGCAATATTTTCTCGTAAAATTATAATTTTTTTAACGTAAAATTATTACTTTTTAATGCAAAATGGTGACATTTGTCATAAGTAATTCTGACTTGTATCACAATATTGCCAATTTTTTGTTGTTCTTGTAAAATAGTGACATTTTTTTTGTAAAATAATAACAAAAATGACATTACTTTTTTATGTAAAATTATTACTTTTTTTTATGCAAAACGGTGACATTTGTCATATAAAATTCTGACTTCTATTGCAATATTGCCGATTTTTTTTGTTCTTGTGAAAATGACATTTTTTGAGTAAAATTCCAACTTTCATTATGACATTGCACAAATGTTCAGTTTTTCTTGTAAAACTTTTACATGCGTTGAGTAAAATTACGACTTTTACTATAACACTGCCAAAATTCTAAGTTTTTCTCGGGAAATTGTGACCTTTTTCTTGTGAAATTCCAACTCATTTTTCACAACAAGCTTTTTTATATTTACATAGTATGTATATATTATTAATGTTGTAAATGCAAATCTTTATATATCTAGAAAGGTTGGTCCTAAAGAGGTAGGCATTTTTTGGTGGTCTCAAGAAGGTAACACATACAAGAATGTGTGTGTGAGTGTGTGTGTGTGTGTGTGTGTGTTGTGTGTGTGCGCACGCTTACCTTTCAGCCACATAAAGTTGGGCGTGAGCCACGTCTGTGAGATTTAGATGAAAGAGGAAGCCTGGATGGAACGTGATTAAGAGATATGTTCTCCAGGCGAAACAGGACTTGGCGTAGGTTGAGACAAAAAAAACAAAAAGCGTAATCAAATTAAAGCAAAGCGCCGCCATTGTTGCGGAGTGTGTTCCCGGCTTTGTGGCAAACGACAGCGCGTAAAACTGCGCTTGTGTGTCTTACGCGGTCTTATTGGGGAGTTTTACACGCTAATGACGGCTGTGCCCAATGATGCCCACAGCACTTATGGAGCTGTCTGCCTTGTTGCCAATGTTTACTATGATGGAGCTAAATGGCTTCTCGTCACTCAATATAATCCACTCGTTAGTGGGTTTACACCTTGAATCAGTGGGGCCCGTTGTTGGGCCGCGAGCGCCTCGTAGAGGGCCGCCAAAAAAGATCTGTTTTATCAGCTGTGAGTCGTAGAACGGGTCCCGGAGGTACCCAATTGTAATGCACTTTTCCACCACTTGTGGCAGTAACGACAATATCAAACAGAAGAAGACTGGAGCTAAAGTTTTCAAGAAGTTTCTTTCAAGTTAAAGTACCACTGATAGTCGCACACACACTAGGTGTGGTGAAATCACCCTCTGCCTTTTACCCGTCCCCTTGTTCCACCCCCTCGGAGGTGAGGGGAGCAGCTCAGGAATCATTTTTGGTGATTTAACCCCCAATTCCAACCCTTGATGCTGAGTGCCAAAAGGCTAAAGGGCGCGGTCGGGAGAGTGGCCGTGTCAGCAACCTGAGGGTTCCTGGTTCAATCCCCACCTTCTACCATCCTCGTCACATCCGTTGTGTCCTTGAGCAAGAAATTATAACAACATAATTTTAATTTATTAAAATGGCATCCATCCATCCATCCATCCATCCATCCATCCATCCATCTTCTTCCGCTTATCCGAGGTCGGGTCGCGGGGGCAGCAGCCTAAGCAGGGAAGCCCAGACTTCCCTCTCCCCAGCCACTTCGTCCAGCTCTTCCTGTGGGACCCCGAGGCGTTCCCAGGCCAGCCGAGAGACATAGTCTTCCCAACGTGTCCTGGGTCTTCCCCGCGGCCTCCTACCGGTCGGACGTGCCCTAAACACCTCCCTAGGGAGGCGTTCGGGTGGCATCCTGACCAGATGTCCGAACCACCTCATCTGGCTCCTCTCGATGTGGAGGAGCAGCGGCTTTACTTTGAGCTCCTCCCGGATGGCAGAGCTTCTCACCCTATCTCTAAGGGAGAGCCCCACCACCCGGCGGAGGAAACTCATTTCGGCCGCTTGTACCCGTGATCTTGTCCTTTCGGTCATAACCCAAAGCTCATGACCATAGGTGAGGATGGGAACGTAGATCGACCGGTAAATTGAGAGCTTTGCCTTCCGGCTCAGCTCCTTCTTCACCACAACGGATCGATACAGCGTCCGCATTACTGAAGACGCCGCACCGATCCGCCTGTCGATCTCACGATCCACTCTTCCCTCACTCGTGAACAAGACTCCGAGGTACTTGAACTCCTCCACTTGGGGCAAGATCTCCTCCCCAACCCGGAGATGGCACTCCACCCTTTTCCGGGCGAGAACCATGGACTCGGACTTGGAGGTGCTGATTCTCATCCCAGTCGCTTCACACTCAGCTGCGAACCGATCCAGTGAGAGCTGAAGATCCTGGCCAGATGAAGCCATCAGGACCACATCATCTGCAAAAAGCAGAGACCTAATCCTGCAGCCACCAAACCAGATCCCCTCAACGCCTTGACTGCGCCTAGAAATTCTGTCCATAAAAGTTATGAACAGAATCGGTGACAAAGGGCAGCCTTGGCGGAGTCCAACCCTCACTGGAAACGTGTCCAACTTACTACCTGGTCGTGGAACTGTGGACCAGCTCTATACTCTCCGCAGGGTCCTTGAGGGTGCATGGGAGTTTGCCCAACCAGTCTACATGTGTTTTGTGGACTTGGAGAAGGCATTCGACCGTGTCCCTCGGGAAGTCCTGTGGGGAGTGCTCAGAGAGTATGGGGGTATCGGACTGTCTGATTGTGGCGGTCCGCTCCCTGTATGATCAGTGCCAGAGCTTGGTCCGCATTAAAATGGCAAATGTTCCCAATTTTGTAGTTTAAAGTGGAACATTATCACAATTTCAGAAGGGTTAAAACCATTAAAAATCAGTTCCCAGTGGCTTATTTTATTTTTCGAAGTTTTTTTTCAAAATTTTACCCATCACGCAATATCTCTAAAAAAAAAAGCTTCAAAGTGCCTGATTTTAACCATCGTTATATACACCCGTCCATTTTCCTGTGACGTCACATAGTGAAGCCAACACAAACAAACATGGCGGATAGAACAGCAAGGTAGCGACATTAGCTCGGATTCAGACTCGGATTTCAGCGGCTTAAGCGAAATTGAAGAAGAAACTGAAGCTATTGAGCCATATCGGTTTGAACCGTACGCAAGCGAAACCGACGAAAACGACACAGGAGAAAGCGAGGACGAATTCGGCGATCGCCTTCTAACCAACGATTGGTATGTGTTTGTTTTTAAGTGTTGTAATGTTTTTAAGCTAAATTATTGGTAAACACAGTTTATGTATATTAATTTATGTAAAACCGCAAGTAATGAATAAAATTTTCATCAATTAATATATTCTGTAGACATACCCTCATCGCTCTCTTCTCCTGAAAGCTGATCTGTCCAGTTTTGGAGTTGACGGCGGCATAAGAGACGGTGTGAGCCAAGACATCCAGGGGGTTTAGCTCGCTCGTCTGCGGGAACAAACTGCCGCCATTGCTTGCCGTGCTAGCGAGGTCCTTTGTCCCTGAATTGCTCACACACTCCGGCAGATTCAACGGGGGTCTGGCGGCAGATTTCTTTGACTTTATGGTTGGAAATGCATCTGCTTTGAGTGTCGCAGGATATCCACACATTCTTGCCATCTCTGTCGTAGCATAGCTTTCGTGGGTAAAGTGTGCGGAACAAACGACGTTGTGACGTCATCGCTCCGAGAGCGAATACTAGAAAGGCGTTTAATTCGCCAAAATTCACCCATTTAGAGTTCGGAAATGGGTTAAAAAAATATATGGTCTTTTTTCCTGCAACATCAAGGTATATATTGACGCTTACATAGGTCTGCTGATAATGTTCCCCTTTAAAAGAAGGAAAGAGTTGTAATCTTGAAAATAAATCATTAAAAAAGTAATGAGTATACAGGTAAAAGCCAGTAAATTAGAATATTTTGAAAAACTTGATTTATTTTAGTAATTGCATTCAAAAGGTGTAACTTGTACATTATATTTATTCATTGCACACAGACTGATGCATTCAAATGTTTATTTCATTTAATTTTGATGATTTGAAGTGGCAACAAATGAAAATCCAAAATTCCGTGTGTCACAAAATTAGAATATTACTTAAGGCTAATACAAAAAAGGGATTTTTTGAAATGTTGGCCAACTGAAAAGTATGAAAATGAAAAATATGAGCATGTACAATACTCAATACTTGGTTGGAGCTCCTTTTGCCTCAATTACTGCGTTAATGCGGCGTGGCATGGAGTCGATGAGTTTCTGGCACTGCTCAGGTGTTATGAGAGCCCAGGTTGCTCTGATAGTGGCCTTCAACTCTTCTGCGTTTTTGGGTCTGGCATTCTGCATCTTCCTTTTCACAATACCCCACAGATTTTCTATGGGGCTAAGGTCAGGGGAGTTGGCGGGCCAATTTAGAACAGAAATCCCATGGTCCGTAAACCAGGCACGGGTAGATTTTGCGCTGTGTGCAGGCGCCAAGTCCTGTTGGAACTTGAAATCTCCATCTCCATAGAGCAGGTCAGCAGCAGGAAGCATGAAGTGCTCCAAAACTTGCTGGTAGACGGCTGCGTTGACCCTGGATCTCAGGAAACAGAGTGGACCGACACCAGCAGATGACATGGCACCCCAAACCATCACTGATGGTGGAAACTTTACACTAGACTTCAGGCAACGTGGATCCTGTGCCTCTCCTGTCTTCCTCCAGACTCTGGGACCTCGATTTCCAAAGGAAATGCAAAATTTGCATGGTTGGGTGATGGTTTGGGGTGCCATGTCATCTGCTGGTGTCGGTCCACTCTGTTTCCAGAGATCCAGGGTCAACGCAGCCGTCTACCAGCAAGTTTTAGAGAACTTCATGCTTCCTGCTGCTGACCTGCTCTATGGAGATGGAGATTTCAAGTTCCAACAGGACTTGGCGCCTGCACACAGCGCAAAATCTACCCGTGCCTGGTTTACGGACCATGGTATTTCTGTTCTAAATTGGCCCGCCAACTCCCCTGACCTTAGCCCCATAGAAAATCTGTGGGGTATTGTGAAAAGGAAGATGCAGAATGCCAGACCCAAAAACGCAGAAGAGTTGAAGGCCACTATCAGAGCAACCTGGGCTCTCATAACACCTGAGCAGTGCCAGAAACTCATCGACTCCATGCCACGCCGCATTAACGCAGTAATTGAGGCAAAAGGAGCTCCAACCAAGTATTGAGTATTGTACATGCTCATATTTTTCATTTTCATACTTTTCAGTTGGCCAACATTTCTAAAAATCCCTTTTTTGTATTAGCCTTAAGTAATATTCTAATTTTGTGACACACGGAATTTTGGATTTTCATTTGTTGCCACTTCAAATCATCAAAATTAAATGAAATAAACATTTGAATGCATCAGTCTGTGTGCAATGAATTAATATAATGTACAAGTTACACCTTTTGAATGCAATTACTGAAATAAATCAAGTTTTTCAAAATATTCTAATTTACTGGCTTTTACCTGTATTATAACATAATTGTTATGAATTAAAATGGTCAATTTTCCCAGTGTTGTATTTTAAGAAAGAAATATTCATTCTCCTGACAACTTTTAATAAAACAGTTATGAATATATGTATAATGTCTAAAATTAGTAAAACAAATGCCTCAGCCTTATTTCAACTTATTTTTTTTTATTTTTTTTAATATTTGAGTATGCCACCGATGACATTTAAAACAATAATCATGACAAGAAACTAATTTTAAAAATAAATAATTCATAATAATTTCAACAATAAATTATGAAATATAGAAATATGTACATTACAGGCAAAATATGTAAAAACCTTAGCATTATTTGTAATTTGGCACAACATACATATTATAATAACATCATTTTAATGAATGGTAAATGGTAAATTTTCCCAATTTTGTAGTTTAGTAAAGAAATATTTGTACTCCTGACAAAATGTAATAAAAAAGTAATGAATATATGTATAATGTCTAAAATAAAAAATAAAAAACACCTTAGCTACATTTAAACTTTTTTTTTTTTTAAATATTTGAGTATGCCACCGATGACATTAAAAACAATAATCATGACAAGAAACTAATTTTAAAAATAAATAATTAATAATAATTTAAATAATAAATGATTAAATATAGAAATATGTACATACAGGCAAAATATATAAAAAACCTTAGCATTATTTGTAATTTGGTACAACATATATATTATAACATCATTTTTATGAATTAAAATGGTCAATTTTGACCAATGTTGTAGTTTAAGAAAGAAATATTCATACTCCTGACAACATTTAATAAAACAGTTATGAATATATGTATAATGTCTAAAATAAGTAAGACAAACGCCTCAACTACATTTAAACTTTTTTTAATTTATTTTTTAAATATTTGAGTATGCCACCGATGACATTTAAAGCAATATTCATGACAAGAAACTAATATTAAAAATAAATAATTAATAATAATTTCAACAATAAATTATGAAATATAGAAATATGTACATTACAGGCAAAATATGTAAAAACCTTAGCATTATTTGTAATTTGGTACAACATATATATTATAATATCATTTTTATGAATTAAAATGGTCAATTTTCCCAATGTTGTAGTTTAAGAACGAAATATTCATACTCCTGACAACATTTAATAAAACAGTAATGAATACATGTATAATGTCTAAAATAAGTAAAACAAACGCCTCAGCTACATTTAAACTTTTTTTAAATTTAAAAAAAAATATTTGAGTATGCCACCGATGACATTAAAAACAATAATCATGACAAGAAACTAATTTTAAAAATAAATAATTAATAATAATTGAAATAATAAATGATGAAATATAGAAATATGTACATTACAGGCAAAATATATAAAAACCTTAGCATTATTTGTAATTTGGCACAACATATATATTATAATAACATCATTTTAATGAATGGTAAATGGTAAATGTTCCCAATTTTGTAGTTTAAGAAAGAAATATTCGTACTCCTGACAAAATGTAATAAAAAAGTAATGAATATATGTATAATGTCTAAAATAAGAAAAAACAAACACCTTAGCTACATTTAAAGTTTTTTTTTTTTAAATATTTGAGTATGCCACCGATGACATTTAAAACAATAATCATGACAAGAAACACATTTTAAAAATAAATAATTAATAATTATTTCAACAATAAATGATGAAATATAGAAATATGTACATTACAGGCAAAATATGTAAAAACCTTAGCATTATTTGTAATTTGGCACAACATATATATTATATTAACATCATTTGTATGAATTAAAATGGTAAATTTTCCCAATTTTGTAGTTTAAGAAAGAAATATACGTACTCCTGACAAAATGTAATCAAAAGTAATGAATATATGTATAATGTCTAAAATAAGAAAAAACAAACACCTTAGTTACATTTAAACTTCTTTTTTTTTTTAAATATTTGAGTATGCCACCGATGACATTTAAAAAAATAATCATGACAAGAAACTAATTTTAGAAATAGATAATTAATAATAATTTAAATAATAAATGATGAAATATAGAAATATGTACATTACAGACAAAATATATAAAAACCTTAGCATTATTTGTAATTTGGCACAACATATATATTATAATAACATAATTTTTATGAATTAAAATGGTCAATTTTCCCAAAGTTGTAGTTTAAGAACGAAATATTCATACTCCTGACAACATTTAATAAAACAGTTATGAATATATGTATAATGTCTAAAATTAGTAAAACAAACGCCTCAGCCTTATTTCAACTTAAAAAAATTTTTGTTTTAATATTTGAGTATGCCACCGATGACATTTAAAACAATAATCATGACAAGAAACTAATTTTAAAAATAAATAATTAATAATAATTTCAACAATAAATTATGAAATATAGAAATATGTACATTACAGGCAAAATATGTAAAAACCTTAGCATTATTTGTAATTTGGCACAACATATATATTATATTAACATAATTTTTATGAATTAAAATGGTAAATTCTCCCAATTTTGTAGTTTAAGAAAGAAATATTCGTACTCCTGACAAAATGTAATAAAAAGTAATGAATGTATGTATAATGTCTAAAATAAAAAAAACAAACACCTGAGCTACATTTAAACACTTCACCCTTGCTCCTGATCGTGGTTAGGGCCTTGCACGGCAGCTCCCGCCATCAGTGTGTGAATGGGTGAATGTGGAAATAGTGTCAAAGCGCTTTAAGTACCTTGAAGGTAGAAAAGCGCTATACAAGTATAAACCATTTACACCACCTTACCCCCAAAAAACAGCACCTCTGACACGGGGTCCCCTCCTGTATCCCACACCAGCTACATGCAGGCCCCCAGAATAGTCTCTTCAACCCACTTCACAGAGGACGCTAGGCGGGGTCAAGCATGAGGGGGCGGGGTCACGCGGAATAAATCTGATTGGGAATATGCGAGCGGGATAATAATGCACATTTGCCGTTTGGAGCGTCTCGCGCCTCGTGGCCAAATGTGTCGACACTTTGCGAGAAAATGTGCGGCGAGAGGAAACATGTAGCTGCAGGGCCACACACAAATAAATAGAATATCACAGGAAGCGAGTGCAAGAAAGCATGAGTCATTAAATGGATCATTTCTTTCTCTCGGGGGCCCGGTTTGGGGAAGTCGTTCATGACTGAGTGCTGTTGTTTGTCATATTGCTCTTTCAAGGTTGATTGAAATTTAAACCTTTTTTTTTTTTTTTTTTTAGAGGGGACGCTCCAAATAGTGCACAGGCCTTGAATGCGAACAATGCAGCATTGAATTATGCAACAATCGCTCAATTATTCATCCGGGTGTGGGGGGGGGGGTGCCTTTAAAAAGCATGCAAAATGGGAACGCGCCCAGCGTGCTGTGTCGACACTTTTACCTCAGAAGTGCTTACAGGAGACATTTGTCTCTCAATGTCCATTTCATGTCTGCTAGGCTTTTTAAAAGCGACACTTGCTTGGCAAACATCCCCGCGGACGACTTCAATAGCCCAGGAAAGGACTGATAAAAGAGAAAAATATGTCAAATAAATGTAACAAAATGCAATATAAATTACACAGTTATTTGGAATAATGAAACATTTATAATTCTTCATTTGAAATATTGTATAAAATATTTTAACTATAAATTTAAAAAAATATTAAAGACATGATGATGATGAAAAATGTGTTAATATTTCCCAAATTGTTCTATTAGGTTATATTCACATTTTTTTATTAGTTATTTTAATTGAAAAAAAATGTTACACAACACATTTAAAAAATAATCATGACAAGAAACTGTCATTTTGAACACAAATAACTAACAATGATTGAAAGAATAAATGATGAAATATAGAAATATGTACGTTACAGGTAAAACATATAAAAACCTTTGCGTTATTTGTGATTTGGCACAACATATATATTATATTATAATTATAATATTTCCCAAATTGTTCTATTAGTTTATATTCAGATTTTTTTTTATTTAGTTATTTTAATTGAAAAAAAATGTTACACAACATATTTAAAAAATAATCATGACAAGAAACTGTCAGTTTGAACACAAATAACTAACAATGATTGAAAGAATAAATGATGAAATATAGAAATATGTACATTACAGGTAAAACATATAAAAACCTTAGCGTTATTTGTGATTTGGCACAACATATATATTATAATATATTATAATTATAATATTTCCCAAATTGTTCTATTAGTTTATATTCAGATTTTTTTTATTTAGTTATTTTAATTGAAAAAAAATGTTACACAACACATTTAAAAAATAATCATGACAAGAAACTGTCAGTTTGAACACAACTAACAATGATTGAAAGAATAAATGATGAAATATAGAAATATGTACATTACAGGTAAAACGTATAAAAACCTTTGCGTTATTTGTGATTTGGCACAACATATATATTATAATATATTATAATTATAATATTTCCCAAATTGTTCTATTAGTTTATATTCAGATTTTTTTTTTTTTAGTTATTTTAATTGAAAAAAAATGTTACACAACGCATTTAAAAAAATAATCATGACAAGAAACTGTCAGTTTGAACACAACTAACTAACAATGATTGAAAGAATAAATGATGAAATATAGAAACATGTACATTACAGGTAAAACATATAAAAACCTTAGCGTTATTTGTGATTTGGCACAACATATATATTATAATATAATTTTAATGAATTGAACATTTCCCAATTTTGTAGTGTAAAAGAAGGAAATAGTTTTAATCCTGAGAAAATTTCATAAAAAAGTAATGAATATATGTATAATGTCTAAAATAAGTAAAAAAAAACTCCTGAGCTACATTTAAAATTATTATTTTTATTTGAGTATGCCACAGATGACATTTAAAACAATAATCATGACAAGAAACTAATTTTAAAAATAAATTATTAATAATCATTTAAATAATAAATGATGAAATATAGAAATATGTACATTACAGGCAAAATATATATAAACATTTGCATTATTTGTGATTTGGTACAACATACATATTATAATAACATAATTTTAATGAATTAAAACGGCCAATTTTCCCAATTGTGTAGTTTAAAAGAAGGAAATAGTTGTAGTCCTGACAAAATTTCACAAAAAAGTAATGAATATACGTATAATGTCTAAAATAAGTAAAACAAACGTTTTAGCTACATTTAAACTTAATTTTTTTAATTTTTATATTTGAGTATGCAACATATGACATTCAAAACAATGATAACGACAAGAAACTAATTTTAAAAATAAATAATTAATAATAATCTAAATAATAAATTCTGAAATATAGAAATATGTACATTACAGGTAAAATATATAAAAACCTTCGCGTTATTTGTGATTTGGCACAACATATATATTATAATAACATCATTTTAATGAATTGAACATTTCCCAATTTTGTAGTGTAAAAGAAGGAAATAGTTTTAATCCTGACAAAATTTCATAAAAAAGTAATGAATATATGTATAATGTCTAAAATAAGTAAAAAAAACTCCTGAGCTACATTTAAAATTATTATTTTTATTTGAGTATGCCACAGATGACATTTAAAACAATAATCATGACAAGAAACTAATTTTAAAAATTAATTATTAATAATTATTTAAATAATAAATGATGAAATATAGAAATATGTACATTACAGGTAAAACATATATAAACATTAGCATTATTTGTGATTTGGTACAACATACATATTATAAAAACATCATTTTAATGAATTTAAACGGCCAATTTTCCCAATTGTGTAGTTTAAAAGAAGGAAATAGTTGTAGTCCTGACAAAATTTCACAAAAAAGTAATGAATATACGTATAATGTCTAAAATAAGTAAAACAAACGCCTTAGCTACATTTAAACTTTTTATTTAATTATTATTTTTATTTGAGTATGCCACCGATGACATTTAAAACAATAATCATGACAAGAAACTAATTTTAAAAATACATTATTAATAATCATTTAAATAATAAATGATGAAATATAGAAATATGCACATTACAGGTAAAATATATAAAAACTTTAGCATTATTTCTAATTTGGCACAACATATATATTATAATAACATCATTTTAATTTATTAAAATTTAAAATGTTCCCAATTTTGTAGTTTAAGAAAGAAATATTCATACTCCTGACAAAATGTAATAAAACGTAATGAATACATGTATGTCTAAAATAAGTAAAACAAACACCTTAGCTACATTTAAACTTTTTTTTTTTTTTAATATTTGAGTATGCCACTGATGACATTTAAAAATAATCATGACAAGAAACAACAAAAAAATCAATAATCATTTAAATAATAAGTTATGAAATATATACATATGTACATTACAGGCACAATATATAAACACCTTCGCATTATTTGTAATTTGGCACAATATATATATTATATTAACATAATTTTAATGATTTTGTAGTTTAAAAGAAGGAAATAGTTGTAATCCTGACAACATTTAATACAAAAAGTAAATAATATATGTATAATGTCTAAAATAAGTAAAACATACACCTTAGCTACATTTAATTATTTTTTTAATATTTGAGTATGCCACCGATGACATTTAAAACAACGATCATGACAAGAAACTAATTTTAAAAATAAATAATTAATAATAATTTAAATAATAAATTATGAAATATAGAAATTTGTATATTCCAGGTGAAATACATAAAAACCTTAGCATTATTCATAATTTGGCACAACATATATATTATATTAACATAATTTTAATTTATTAAAATGGCAAATTTTCCCAACTTTGTAGTTTAAAAGAAGGAAAGAGTTGTAATCCTGAAAAAAAATCATTTAAAAAGTAATGAATATATGTATTATGTCTAAATTAAGTTAAACAAACGCCTTAGCTACATTTAAACTTTTTTTAATTTTTTTATATTTGAGTATGCCACCGATGACATTTGAAACATTAATCATGACAAGAAACTAATTTTAAAAATAAATTATTAATAATCATTATAAATTATGAAATATAGAAACATGTACATTACAGGCAAAA
This sequence comes from Nerophis lumbriciformis, assembly GCF_033978685.3. Classification (NCBI taxonomy): domain Eukaryota; kingdom Metazoa; phylum Chordata; class Actinopteri; order Syngnathiformes; family Syngnathidae; genus Nerophis; species Nerophis lumbriciformis. The sequence goes on from NC_084560.2 coordinate 45,502,963, forward strand.
TATATTTAAAAAAAACCTTAGCATTATTTGTAATTTGGTACAACATATATATTATAACATCATTTTTATGAATTAAAATGGTCAATTTTCCCAATGTTGTAGTTTAAGAAAGAAATATTCATACTCCTGAAAACATCTAATAAAATCGTTATGAATATATGTATAATGTCTAAAATAAGTAAAACAAACGCCTTAGCTACATTTAAACTTTAAAACAATTTTTTTAAATATTTGACAAGAAACTAATTTTGAAAATAAATAATTAATAATAATTTAAATAATAAATGATGAAATATAGAAATATGTACATTACAGGCAAATTATATATAAACATTAGCATTATTTGTGATTTGGTACAACATACATATTATAATAACATCATTTTAATTAATTAAAACGGCCAATTTTCCCAATTGTGTAGTTTAAAAGAAGGAAATAGTTGTAGTCCTGACAAAATTTCACAAAAAGGTAACGATATGTATAGTGTCTAAAATAAGTAAAACAAACGCCTTAGCTACATTTAAACTTATTTTTTTAAATTTTTATATTTGAGTATGCAACATATGACATTTAAAACAATGATCATGACAAGAAACTAATTTTAAAAATAAATAATTAATAATAATCTAAATAATACATTCTGAAATATAGAAATATGTACATTACAGGTAAAATATATAACAACCTTAGCATTATTTATAATTTGGCACAACATATATATTATAATAACATCATTTTAGTTGATTAAAATTGAACATTTTCCCAATGTTGTAGTTTAAGAAATAAATATTCATACTCCTGACAACATTTAATAAAACAGTAATGAATATATGTATAATGTCTAAAATAAGTAAAACAAACACCTTAGCTACATTTAAACTTTTTTTTTTTTTAATATTTGATTGGTTGTATATATATATATATATACATATACATATATATATATACACATATATATATATATATACATATATATATATACATATATATATATATATATACATATATATATATACATATACATATATATATATACATATACATATATATATATATATATATATATATATATATATATATATATATATATATATATATATATATATATATATATATATGAGTATGCCACCATGACAAGAAAGTAATTGTAAAAAAATAATAACTAACAATAATTCAAATAATAAATTAAGAAACAAAGAAATATGTACATTATAGACAAAACATATAAAAACCTGAGCAATGTTTTTATTTATAATATAATTTTTTAAAACAGTCAAAAGTTTCATTGTTTGTAATTTGGTACACAATACATAATATATTTTGTTTTTAACATAATTTTAATTACCAAGAAAATTCTAAATTTTCCCCATTTTGCGTTTTAAAAAAACTCCATAAAAACAACAAATATATGTATAAGCCCAGAAAAATTAAAGCTACATTTTATTAAAAATATAAAATAAATGAATATTAAACTAATATATAAAGGCAATTTTTTAAATATTTGAGTAGCCCCTGAGATGCATTGTGGTCATGCAGGTGGTGAGGATGGTGAGTTCTGTGGAGAATGATGCCTTCAAACACTTGAAAGAACACGGGGAATAATTTATTTACAGTCACCCTCATTTACATACTGTGTGTTTCCAATTGGCCTACGCATTAAACAAAAAAAACACATGTGGAGGTCAAAGGTGGACACCGCCCTGCCCCCACCAGAGGGGAACAAAAATCACAGCAGATTATTCTTATACATTTTCTTTCCCTGCTATACGAAGAGAAGAACAATATGCTCAGTCATTTTCTACAGTACAGCAATGCTCTTTTTTATGTGGACCACTCCCCCCCGCCCCCATACAATACATACAGTAATACATGATTAATATGAGCACATAAAGAAGGTGCCGCCCCTCTTTATTCTCACAATGTTTTTATTGTCAACTTTATTGGAAGTACAGTGAAGAGATGATTTGGAGAGAGGGAGAAAAAACCCAGCTATTTCAGTTATCAGTGACACATAGAAGAAGCCGCCCACTAACTGAGCCCCCGAGCCACCCATCTCCCACGGAACCCACACATTTGTTGACATGGCAGGTCCCCCTTTTCCCCTCTATGTACGCACAAAACTTGTTCAAGTTCATGGAGGATGTCCACCCCTTAAACCGCCCCCGCCCCCGTTAAAGAACTCAAGTCCACAACCGGTTCGTTTTATTCAGCTGGTGGATGTCAGCCCTCAAGGCCACCCAACCCCAAAAACTACCACTTAAGTTTGTGAACATTGGAGGCTCTGCTTCATCTAGTGGGGTATGTACACCCAAAACTGTTTTTTGGGATGACGCCCTCCAACCTTGCTCCCAAGTTATCCCCCCACCCCACCCTGCCACCCCATACCCCAAAAAACCCTACATATGTCAACATAGTTTTTTTTCCTTCTGATTAGAAAATATGTGCAAAAGTGGTTCGAGCCACTCCATTGGTGACCCCAAAGCCACCCACCTCTAAAACCCCCCCACAAGAGTCTGTGAACATAAGAGGGTCTTTATGTGATTTGAACACAGTTTTGCAACAGTCCACGAGGAGGCCACCCACCTTCAAATTATCCACAAGATTCTGTGATCATAAGAGGATCTTTATATGATGTGAACGCATAGAGTATGCTTTAAACCCTTTCGAAACAATCCATTAAGGACTCTAAACCCCCAAACCGGGCCCCCCAAGTCACCCACCTCCAAAACCTCACAAGATTCTGTAAACATAAGGGGGTATTTATATGATTTTAACACATAGAGTATGCTTTAAACTTTTTCGAAACAATCCATTAAGGACTGTAACCCCCCAAACCGGGGCACCCAAGTCACCCACCTCCAAAACCTCACAGGATTCTGTGAACATAAGGTTTTGTTTTTAGGATTTTAACGCATAGAATATGCCTTAAACCCTTTCGAAACAATCCATTAAGGACTCCACCCGCCCAAACGGGGGGGCCCCAAGCCACTCACCTTCAAAACTCTACAAGATTCAATGAACATTAGGGTTTTTTAATAATGTGAACGCATAGAGTATGCCTTGAACCGTTTCAAAACACTCCATTAAGGACTCTACCCCCCAAACCGGGGTCCCCAAGTCACCCACCTCTAAAACCTCACAAGATTCTGTGAACATAAGGTTGTTTTTTTAAATGATTTTAATGCATAGAGTATGCTTTACACCTTTTCAAAACAATCCATTAAGGACTGCAACCCCCCAAACCGGGGCACCCAAGTCACCCACCTCCAAAACCTCACAGGATTCTGTGAATATAAGGTTTTATTTTTAGGATTTTAACGCATACAGTATGCCTTAAACCCTTTCGAAACAATCCATTAAGGACTCCACCCCCCCCCCCCCCCCCCAAACGGGGGGCCCCCAAGACACTCACCTTCAAAACTCTACAAGATTCAATGAACATTAGGGTTTTTTAATAATGTGAACGCAGAGAGAGAGTATGCTTTAAACCTTTTCGAAACAATCCATTAAGGACTGCAACCCCCCAAACCGGGGCACCCAAGTCACCCACCTCCAAAACCTCACAGGATTCTGTGAATATAAGGTTTTATTTTTAGGATACAGTATGCCTTAAACCGTTTCAAAACACTCCATTAAGGACGCCACGCCCCAAACCGGGGCCCCTATGCCACCCACCTCCAAAACTCCACAAAATTCTGTGAACATAAGAGGGTCTTTATATGATTTGAAAGCATAGAGTATGCCTTAAACTGTTTTAAAACAGTCCATAAAGGACGCCACCCCCCCTAAACCGAGCCCCCAAGCCACCCACATCTTTCAACATCTGAGTTTTTTCTTCTTTTGATTTAAACATTTTCACTCAAAACCATTTCCAAGCCCCCCACAAACTGGTCTCAGTGGAAAGACTGTTAATAATAAGAATATACACAAGTTCAAAAGTCTTTAAGGTGAAGCTAAAAACTGGAAAAACTTTTTTTTTTTTGTCCCGTGGGACCATAAAGGGCAAAAAATAAAACATCTTGTTGCACAAATATGATTGTTCTTCTTTTTCTTTAACAAAACAAAGAAAAAAAGTGCCGATTTGAAGGGGCTGTACATGAAATCTGTTCCAAAGACTACAGAGGACAAAGTCTTCAACTGGGTTCTGGTTTTGTTGTGGTCCGGCCCCCGGCCCCCGGCCCCCCCCAACAAAGAAATATAAAAAGGAGAAACACAATATAGGATTTTATGGTTAAATATCACGACTCCAGGACAAACATTTACATCATGCCTGCATGCTTCCTCACCAGTAGTGGGCGCTATAGGAAAGAATGACGGCTCAGGAAGAGAAGAATGAGAAGGTGTATTAATAATAATAATAATAATAATAATAATAATAGAACAGGTTTGCCTAATAGCGTCTACTTCTATATGTACACTTAGCGAGCGTAGCATTGTTAGCATCCTATGTACAACGCATGGCGGGAAGGAAACTTGATTGTATCGAATTTAGAAAACTTCCCGCCAGCACAATTTGTTGATTTTCTTCTTGGAAAAATTCAATTTGAAGTACAAAAGAATTCCGGTGCGGATGATCCAAAAGGTCGCTCGCTCGCTGGGTGGATGAGAGGCTGCCAGGCCGACAATTCTTCTTCTTCTTCTTCTTCTACATTCCCGAAAAAACCTTTCGCCGTCTTGTCGCCATGGAAACGGACTCTGGCCAATCTTCACGGGGTTGTCCTCTTTTCAATCTTCTTTTTGTTTTTTTCCCTCCCGTTTCCCTCTGATATTCCCGCCTTGCAGCTCAGTACATCACTGCCGTTTTCAGGAAGAGTCTTCCATCTGCAGAGGACACAAGACGTTAGCATGCTAACGTTAGCATGTTCACTTTTTTAGCCAATTTTACAGCCGAACAACTCAGAGTCATATACCTTGGTACTTGACACGGGCTAATAGTTAACATGGTGATGGGAGCATAC
>NC_084560.2:45515420-45560420 GCF_033978685.3 Nerophis lumbriciformis
CTTCAACTCTTCTGCGTTTTTGGGTCTGGCATTCTGCATCTTCCTTTTCACAATACCCCACAGATTTTCTATGGGGCTAAGGTTAGGGGAGTTGGCGGGCCAATTTAGAACAGAAATACCATGGTCCGTAAACCAGGCACGGGTAGATTTTGCGCTGTGTGCAGGCGCCAAGTCCTCTTGGAACTTGAAATCTCCATCTCCATAGAGCAGGTCAGCAGCAGGAAGCATGAAGTGCTCTAAAACTTGCTGGTAGACGGCTGCGTTGACCCTGGATCTCAGGAAACAGAGTGGACCGACACCAGCAGATGACATGGCACCCCAAACCATCACTGATGGTGGAAACTTTACACTAGACTTCAGGCAACGTGAATCCTGTGCCTCTCCTGTCTTCCTCCAGACTCTGGGACCTCGATTTCCAAAGGAAATGCAAAATTTGCTTTCGTCAGAAAACATGACTTTGGACCACTCAGCAGCAGTCCAGCTCTTTTTTTCCTTAGCCCAGGTGAGACGCTTTTCGCGCTGTTTCTTGGTCAACAGTGGCTTGACACGAGGTATGCGGCAGTTGAAACCCATGTCTTTCAAGCGTCTCTTGGTGGTGGATCTTGAAGCACTGACTCCAGCAGCTGTCCACTCCTTCTGAATCTCCCCCACATTTTTGAATGTTTTTTTTTTCACAATCTTGACCAGGGCGCGGTGATCCCTATCGCTTGTACACTTTTTCTGACCACAGTTTTTCCTTCCCTTTGCCTCTCCATTAATGTGTTTGGACACAGAGCTCTGAGAACAGCCAGCCTCTTCAGCAATAACCTTTTGTGTCTTTCCCTCCTTGTGCAATGTGTCGATGGTTGCCTTTTGGACAGCTGTCAAATCTGAAGTCTTCCCCATGTTTGTGTAGGCTTCAGAACTGGACTGAGAGACCATTTAAAGCCCTTTGCAGGTGTTTTGAGTTAATCAGCTGATTAGTTTGTGGCACCAGGTGTCTTCAAAATTTAACCCTTACACAATATTCTAATTTTGTGACACACGGAATTTTGGATTTTCATTTGTTGCCACTTCAAATCATCAAAATTAAATGAAATAAACATTTGAATGCATCAGTCTGTGTGCAATGAATAAATATAATGTACAAGTTACACCTTTTGAATGCAATTACTGAAATAAATCAAGTTTTTCAAAATATTCTAATTTACTGGCTTTTACCTGTAAGTCGCACTGGAGTATAAGTCGCATTTTTGGGGAAATGTATTTGATAAAAGCCAACAGCAAGAATAGACATTTGAAAGGCAATGTAAAATAAATGAAGAATAGTGAACAACAGGCTGAATAAGTGTACGTTATATGAGGCATAAATAAGCAACTGGTATGTTAACGTAACATATTATGGTAAGAGTCATTCAAATAACTATAACATATAGAACATGCTATACGTTTACCAAACAATCTGTCACTCCTAATCGCTAAATCCCATGAAATCTTATACGTCTAGTCTCTTACGTGAATGAGATCAATAATATTATAATGTGTTCATCATTTCACACATAAGTCGCACCCCCGGCCAAACTATGAAAATAACTGCCACTTATAGTCCGAAAAATACGGTACTCTGCCAAGCAAAAGGGATTTCTTTTGTGATGTTAGCTAGCTGCTTTACCTAGTTAGCAGTCAATGTTATTATAACTTCTTAGGCTAGCTAGCTCACATGTAACATATTTGTGGTTAGTTAGATAGCTAGCGAGTCATTTTATACATAACTTTTGGGAACGTCGTTGGTTAGTTAGCTGTAAACGTTAACATGGTGCTAACATTAACATGCTAACTTTAGCATGTTCACTTTTTTCGCCGTTTTTACAGCCGAACAACTCAGTCTTATACCTTGGTACTTGACACGGGCTAATAGTCAACATGGTGATGGGAGCATACTAGCATGCTAGCACTTTAACATTTTGGCAATATTATAATAATAATCGGAATTCCACTTGGCAAAATTATGACAAAAGTCATAATTTTACTCCAAAAAAGTCGCTATTTTAAAAGAACAACAAAATATTGGCAATATTGTGATAAAAGTCAGAATTATATATGACAAATGTCACCGTTTTGCATTAAAAAGTAACATCTGTGGTCCTCTCCAAGGTTTCTCATTGTCCCTTTGGGTTGAGTTTTTCCTTGCCCTGATGTGGGATCTGAACCGAGGATGTCGCTGTGGCTTGTGCAGCCCTTTGAGACACTTGTGATTTAGGGCTACATAAGTAAACATTGATTGATTATAAAATTGCGACTTTTGTCGAGTAAAATGATGACTCTTTTCATAAAATTGCCAAAATGTTAAGCTTTTCTTGTAAAATTGCGACTGCTATTGAGTAAAATTCCAACTTTTATCATAATATTGCACAAATGTTCAGTTTTTCTTGTAACATTTTTACATGCGTTAAGTAAAATTACGACTTTTTTTTATAATACTGCCAAAATTCTAAGTTTTTCTTGTGAAATTGTGACCTTTTTCTTGTGAAATTCAAACTCATTTTTGACAACAAGCTTTTTTATATTAGTATGTACTGTATATATTATTAATGTTGTAAATACAAATCTTGTGATTTAGGGCTACATAAGTAAACATTGATTAATTGATTGATTATAAAATTGCGACTTTTGTATAGTAAAATTATGACTCTTTTCATAAAATTGCCAAAATGTTAAGCTTTTCTTGTAAAATTGCGAATGCTATTGAGTTAAATTCCAACTTTTATCATAATATTGTACAAATGTTCAGTTTTTCTTGTAACATTTTTACATGCGTTGAGTAAAATTACGACTTTCATTATAATACTGCCAAAATTCCAAGTTTTTCTTGTGAAATTGTGACCTTTTTCTTGTGAAATTCAAACTCATTTTTGACAACAAGCTTTTTTATATTAGTATGTACTGTATATATTATTAATGTTGTAAATACAAATCTTGTGATTTAGGGCTACATAAGTAAACATTGATTGATTATAAAATTGCGACTTTTGTCTAGTAAAATTATGACTCTTTTCATAAAATTGCCAAAATGTTAAGCTTTTCTTGTAAAATTGCGACTGCTATTGAGTAAAATTCCAACTTTTATCATAATATTGCACAAATGTTCAGTTTTTCTTGCAACATTTTTACATGCGTTGAGTAAAATTACGACTTTTATTATAATACTGCCAAAATTCCAAGTTTTTCTTGTGAAATTGTGACCTTTTTCTTGTGAAATTCAAACTCATTTTTGACAACAAGCTTTTTTATATTAGTATGTACTGTATATATTATTAATGTTGTAAATACAAATCTTGTGATTTAGGGCTACATAAGTAAACATTGATTGATTATAAAATTGCGACTTTTGTATAGTAAAATTATGACTCTTCATAAAATTGCCAAAATGTTAAGCTTTTCTTGTAAAATTGCGACTGCTATTGAGTTAAATTCCAACTTTTATCATTAATATTGCACAAATGTTCAGTTTTTCTTGTAACATTTTTACATGCGTTATGTAAAATTACGACTTTTTTTTTATAATACTGCCAAAATTCTAAGTTTTTCTTGTGAAATTGTGACCTTTTTCTTGTGAAATTCAAACTCATTTTTGACAACAAGCTTTTTTATATTAGTATGTACTGTATGTATTATTAATGTTGTAAATACAAATCTTGTGATTTAGGGCTACATAAGTAAACATTGATTGATTTATTGATTGATTATAAAATTGCGACTTTTGTCGAGTAAAATTACGACTCTTTTCATAAAATTGCCAAAATGTTAAGCTTTTCTTGTAAAATTGCGACTGCTATTGAGTAAAATTCCAACTTTTATCATAATATTGCACAAATGTTCAGTTTTTCTTGTAACATTTTTACATGCGTATAGGTCAAATTAAGACTTTTATTATAATACTGCCAAAATTTCAAGTTTTTCTTGTGAAATTGTGACCTTTTTCTTGTGAAATTCAAACTCATTTTTGACAACAAGCTTTTTTATATTAGTATGTACTGTATATATTATTAATGTTGTAAATACAAATCTTGTGATTTAGGGCTACATAAGTAAACATTGATTGATTAATTGATTGATTATATAATTGCGACTTTTGTATAGTAAAATTATGACTCTTTTCATAAAATTGCCAAAATGTTAAGCTTTTCTTGTAAAATTGCGACTGCTATTGAGTAAAATTCCAACTTTTATCATAATATTGCACAAATGTTCAGTTTTTCTTGTAACATTTTTACACGCGTTGAGTAAAATTACGACTTTTATTATAATACTGCCAACATTCTAAGTTTTTCTTGTGAAATTGTGACCTTTTTCTTGTGAAATTCAAACTCATTTTTGACAACAAGCTTTTTTATATTAGTATGTACTGTATATATTATTAATGTTGTAAATACAAATCTTGTGATTTAGGGCTACATAAGTAAACATTGATTGATTAATTGATTGATTATAAAATTGCGACTTTTGTGTAGTAAAATTATGACTCTTTTCATCAAATTGCCAAAATGTTAAGCTTTTCTTGTAAAATTGTGACTGCTATTGAGTAAAATTCCAACTTTTATCATAATATTGCACAAATGTTCAGTTTTTCTTGTAACATTTTTACATGCGTTAAGTAAAATTACGACTTTTTTTTATAATACTGCCAAAATTCTAAGTTTTTCTTGTGAAATTCAAACTCATTTTTGACAACAAGCTTTTTTATATTAGTATGTACTGTATATATTATTAATGTTGTAAATACAAATCTTGTGATTTAGGGCTACATAAGTAAACATTGATTGATTAATTGATTGATTATAAAACTGCGACTTTTGTGTAGTAAAATTATGACTCTTTTCATAAAATTGCCAAAATGTTAAGCTTTTCTTGTAAAACTGCGACTGCTATTGAGTAAAATTCCAACTTTTATCATAATATTGCACAAATGTTCAGTTTTTCTTGTAACATTTTTACATGCGTTAAGTAAAATTACGACTTTTTTTTATAATACTGCCAAAATTCTAAGTTTTTCTTGTGAAATTGTGACCTTTTTCTTGTGAAATTCAAACTCATTTTTGACAACAAGCTTTTTCATATTAGTATGTACTGTATATATTATTAATGTTGTAAATACAAATCTTGTGATTTAGGGCTACATAAGTGAACATTGATTGATTAATTGATTGATTATAAAACTGCGACTTTTGTGTAGTAAAATTATGACTCTTTTCATAAAATTGCCAAAATGTTAAGCTTTTCTTGTAAAATTCCAACTTTTATCATAATATTGCACAAATGTTCAGTTTTTCTTGTAACATTTTTACATGCGTTGAGTAAAATTACGACTTTTATTATAATACTGCCAAAATTCCAAGTTTTTCTTGTGAAATTCAAACTCATTTTTGACAACAAGCTTTTTTATATTAGTATGTACTGTATATATTATTAATGTTGTAAATACAAATCTTGTGATTTAGGGCTACATAAGTAAACATTGATTGATTAATTGATTGATTATAAAATTGCGACTTTTGTATAGTAAAATTATGACTCTTTTCATAAAATTGCAACTGCTATTGAGTAAAATTCCAACTTTTATCATAATATTGCACAAATGTTCAGTTTTTCTTGTAACAGTTTTACATGCGTATAGGTCAAATTAAGACTTTTATTATAATACTGCCAAAATTCCAAGTTTTTCTTATGAAATTGTGACCTTTTTCTTGTGAAATTCAAACTCATTTTTGACAACAACCTTTTTTATATTAGTATGTACTGTATATATTATTAATGTTGTAAATACAAATATTGTGATTTAGGGCTACATAAGTAAACATCGATTGATTGATTATAAAATTGCGACTTTTGTATAGTAAAATTACGACTCTTTTCATAAAATTGCCAAAATGTTAAGCTTTTCTTGTAAAATTGCGACTGCTATTGAGTAAAATTCCAACTTTTATCATAATATTGCACAAATGTTCAGTTTTTCTTGTAACATTTTTACATGCGTTGAGTAAAAGTACGACTTTTATTATAATACTGCCAAAATTCCAAGTTTTTCTTGTGAAATTGTGACCTTTTTCTTGTGAAATTCAAACTCATTTTTGACAACAAGCTTTTTTATATTAGTATGTACTGTATATATTATTAATGTTGTAAATACAAATCTTGTGATTTAGGGCTACATAAGTAAACATTGATTGATTGATTATAAAATTGCGACTTTTGTATAGTAAAATTATGACTCTTTTCATAAAATTGCCAAAATGTTAAGCTTTTCTTGTAAAATTGCGACTGCTATTGAGTAAAATTCCAACTTTTATCATAATATTGCACAAATGTTCAGTTTTTCTTGTAACATTTTTACATGCGTTAAGTAAAATTACGACTTTTTTTTTAAAATACTGCCAAAATTCTAAGTTTTTCTTGTGAAATTGTGACCTTTTTCTTGTGAAATTCAAACTCATTTTTGACAACAAGCTTTTTTATATTAGTATGTACTGTATATATTATTAATGTTGTAAATACAAATCTTGTGATTTAGGGCTACATAAGTAAACATTGATTGATTATAAAATTGTGACTTTTGTCTAGTAAAATTATGACTCTTTTCATAAAATTGCCAAAATGTTAAGCTTTTCTTGTAAAACTGCGACTGCTATTGAGTGAAATTCCAACTTTTATCATAATATTGCACAAATGTTCAGTTTTTCTTGTAACATTTTTACATGCGTTAAGTAAAATTACGACTTTTTTGTATAATACTGCCAAAATTCTAAGTTTTTCTTGTGAAATTGTGACCTTTTTCTTGTGAAATTCAAACTCATTTTTGACAACAGGCTTTTTTATATTAGTATGTACTGTATATATTATTAATGTTGTAAATACAAATATTGTGATTTAGGGCTACATAAGTAAACATTGATTGATTGATTATAAAATTGCGACTTTTGTATAGTAAAATGATGACTCTTTTCATAAAATTGCCAAAATGTTAAGCTTTTCTTGTAAAATTGCGACTGCTATTGAGTAAAATTCCAACTTTTATCATAATATTGCACAAATGTTCAGTTTTTCTTGTAACATTTTTACATGCGTTAAGTAAAATTACGACTTTTTTTTATAATACTGCCAAAATTCTAAGTTTTTCTTGTGAAATTGTGACCTTTTTCTTGTGAAATTCAAACTCATTTTTGACAACAAGCTTTTTTATGTTATTATGTACTGTATATATTATTAATGTTGTAAATACAAATCTTGTGATTTAGGGCTACATAAGTAAACATTGATTGATTAATTGATTGATTATAAAATTGCGACTTTTGTATAGTAAAATTATGACTCTTTTCATAAAATTGCCAAAATGTTAAGCTTTTCTTGTAAAATTGCGACTGCTATTGAGTAAAATTCCAACTTTTATCATAATATTGCACAAATGTTCAGTTTTTCTTGTAACATTTTTTACATGCGTTAAGTAAAATTACGACTTTTTTTTATAATACTGCCAAAATTCTAAGTTTTTCTTGTGAAATTGTGACCTTTTTCTTGTGAAATTCAAACTCATTTTTGACAACAAGCTTTTTTATATTAGTATGTACTGTATATATTATTAATGTTGTAAATACAAATCTTGAGATTTAGGGCTACATAAGTAAACATTGATTGATTAATTGATTGATTATAAAATTGCGACTTTTGTGTAGTAAAATTACGACTCTTTTCATAAAATTGCCAAAATGTTAAGCTTTTCTTGTAAAATTGCGACTGCTATTGAGTAAAATTCCAACTTTTATCATAATATTGCACAAATGTTCAGTTTTTCTTGTAACATTTTTACATGCGTTAAGTAAAATTACGACTTTTTTTTTAAAATACTGCCAAAATTCTAAGTTTTTCTTGTGAAATTGTGACCTTTTTCTTGTGAAATTCAAACTCATTTTTGACAACAAGCTTTTTTATATTAGAATGTACTGTATATATTATTAATGTTGTAAATACAAATCTTGTGATTTAGGGCTACATAAGTAAACATTGATTGATTAATTGATTGATTATAAAATTGCGACTTTTGTGTAGTAAAATTATGACTCTTTTCATAAAATTGCCAAAATGTTAAGCTTTTCTTGTAAAATTGCGACTGCTATTGAGTAAAATTCCAACTTTTATCATAATATTGCACAAATGTTCAGTTTTTCTTGTAACATTTTTACATGCGTTAAGTAAAATTACGACTTTTTTTAATAATACTGCCAAAATTCTAAGTTTTTCTTGTGAAATTGTGACCTTTTTCTTGTGAAATTCAAACTCATTTTTGACAACAAGCTTTTTTATATTAGTATGTACTGTATATATTATTAATGTTGTAAATACAAATATTGTGATTTAGGGCTACATAAGTAAACATTGATTGATTATAAAATTGCGACTTTTGTCGAGTAAAATTATGACTCTTTTCATAAAATTGCCAAAATGTTAAGCTTTTCTTGTAAAATTGCGACTGCTATTGAGTAAAATTCCAACTTTTATCATAATATTGCACAAATGTTCAGTTTTTCTTGTAACATTTTTACATGCGTTGAGTAAAATTACGACTTTTATTATAATACTGCCAAAATTCCAAGTTTTTCTTGTGAAATTGTGACCTTTTTCTTGTGAAATTCAAACTCATTTTTGACAACAAGCTTTTTTATATTAGTATGTACTGTATATATTATTAATGTTGTAAATACAAATCTTGTGATTTAGGGCTACATAAGTAAACATTGATTGATTAATTGATTGATTATAAAATTGCGACATTTGTCGAGTAAAATTATGACTCTTTTCATAAAATTGCCAAAATGTTAAGCTTTTCTTGTAAAATTGCGACTGCTATTGAGTAAAATTCCAACTTTTATCATAATATTGCACAAATGTTCAGTTTTTCTTGTAACATTTTTACATGCGTTGAGTAAAATTACGACTTTTATTATAATACTGCCAAAATTCCAAGTTTTTCTTTTGAAATTGTGACCTTTTTCTTGTGAAATTCAAACTCATTTTTGACAACAAGCTTTTTTATATTAGTATGTACTGTATATATTATTAATGTTGTAAATACAAATCTTGTGATTTAGGGCTACATAAGTAAACATTGATTGATTAATTGATTGATTATAAAATTGCGACTTTTGTGTAGTAAAATTACGACTCTTTTCATAAAATTGCCAAAATGTTAAGCTTTTCTTGTAAAATTCCAACTTTTATCATAATATTGCACAAATGTTCAGTTTTTCTTGTAACATTTTTACATGCGTTCAGTAAAATTACGACTTTTATTATAATACTGCCAAAATTCCAAGTTTTTCTTGTGAAATTCAAACTCATTTTTGACAACAAGCTTTTTTATATTAGTATGTACTGTATATATTATTAATGTTGTAAATACAAATCTTGTGATTTAGGGCTACATAAGTAAACATTGATTGATTAATTGATTGATTATAAAATTGCGACTTTTGTATAGTAAAATTATGACTCTTCATAAAATTGCCAAAATGTTAAGCTTTTCTTGTAAAATTGCGACTGCTATTGAGTAAAAATCCAACTTTTATCATAATATTGCACAAATGTTCAGTTTTTCTTGTAACATTTTTACATGCGTTGAGTAAAATTACGACTTTTATTATAATACTGCCAAAATTCCAAGTTTTTCTTGTGAAATTGTGACCTTTTTCTTGTGAAATTCAAACTCATTTTTGACAACAAGCTTTTTTATATTAGTATGTACTGTATATATTATTAATGTTGTAAATACAAATCTTGTGATTTAGGGCTACATAAGTAAACATTGATTGATTATAAAATTGCGACTTTTGTCGAGTAAAATTATGACTCTTTTCATAAAATTGCCAAAATGTTAAGCTTTTCTTGTAAAATTGCGACTGCTATTGAGTAAAATTCCAACTTTTATCATAATATTGCACAAATGTTCAGTTTTTCTTGTAACATTTTTACATGCGTTGAGTAAAATTACGACTTTTATCATAATACTGCCAAAATTCCAAGTTTTTCTTGTGAAATTGTGACCTTTTTCTTGTGAAATTCAAACTCATTTTTGACAACAAGCTTTTTTATATTAGTATGTACTGTATATATTATTAATGTTGTAAATACAAATCTTGTGATTTAGGGCTACATAAGTAAACATTGATTGATTATAAAATTGCGACTTTTGTATAGTAAAATTATGAATCTTTTCATAAAATTGCCAAAATGTTAAGCTTTTCTTGTAAAATTGCGACTGCTATTGAGTAAAATTCCAACTTTTATCATAATATTGCACAAATGTTCAGTTTTTCTTGTAACATTTTTACATGCGTTGAGTAAAATTACGACTTTTATTATAATACTGCCAAAATTCCAAGTTTTTCTTGTGAAATTGTGACCTTTTTCTTGTGAAATTCAAACTCATTTTTGACAACAAGCTTTTTTATATTAGTATGTACTGTATATATTATTAATGTTGTAAATACAAATCTTGTGATTTAGGGCTACATAAGTAAACATTGATTGATTATAAAATTGCGACTTTTGTCTAGTAAAATTATGACTCTTTTCATAAAATTGCCAAAATGTTAAGCTTTTCTTGTAAAATTGCGACTGCTATTGAGTAAAATTCCAACTTTTATCATAATATTGCACAAATGTTCAGTTTTTCTTGTAACATTTTTACATGCGTTAAGTAAAATTACGACTTTTTTTTATAATACTGCCAAAATTCTAAGTTTTTCTTGTGAAATTGTGACCTTTTTCTTGTGAAATTCAAACTCATTTTTGACAACAAGCTTTTTTATATTAGTATGTACTGTATATATTATTAATGTTGTAAATACAAATCTTGTGATTTAGGGCTACATAAGTAAACATTGATTGATTAATTGATTGATTATAAAACTGCGACTTTTGTGTAGTAAAATTATGACTCTTTTCATAAAATTGCCAAAATGTTAAGCTTTTCTTGTAAAATTCCAACTTTTATCATAATATTGCACAAATGTTCAGTTTTTCTTGTAACATTTTTACATGCGTTGAGTAAAATTACGACTTTTATTATAATACTGCCAAAATTCCAAGTTTTTCTTGTGAAATTCAAACTCATTTTTGACAACAAGCTTTTTTATATTAGTATGTACTGTATATATTATTAATGTTGTAAATACAAATCTTGTGATTTAGGGCTACATAAGTAAACATTGATTGATTATAAAATTGTGACTTTTGTATAGTAAAATTATGACTCTTTTCATAAAATTGCCAAAATGTTAAGCTTTTCTTGTAAAACTGCGACTGCTATTGAGTAAAATTCCAACTTTTATCATAATATTGCACAAATGTTCAGTTTTTCTTGTAACATTTTTACATGCGTTGAGTAAAATTACGACTTTTATTATAATACTGCCAAAATTCCAAGTTTTTCTTGTGAAATTGTGACCTTTTTCTTGTGAAATTCAAACTCATTTTTGACAACAAGCTTTTTTATATTAGTATGTACTGTATATATTATTAATGTTGTAAATACAAATCTTGTGATTTAGGGCTACATAAGTAAACATTGATTGATTATAAAATTGCGACTTTTGTATAGTAAAATTATGACTCTTCATAAAATTGCCAAAATGTTAAGCTTTTCTTGTAAAATTGCGACTGCTATTGAGTTAAATTCCAACTTTTATCATTAATATTGCACAAATGTTCAGTTTTTCTTGTAACATTTTTACATGCATTATGTAAAATTACGACTTTTTTTTTATAATACTGCCAAAATTCTAAGTTTTTCTTGTGAAATTGTGACCTTTTTCTTGTGAAATTCAAACTCATTTTTGACAACAAGCTTTTTTATATTAGTATGTACTGTATATATTATTAATGTTGTAAATACAAATCTTGTGATTTGGGGCTACATAAGTAAACATTGATTGATTAATTGATTGATTATAAAATTGCGACTTTTGTATAGTAAAATTATGACTCTTTTCATAAAGTTGCCAAAATGTTAAGCTTTTCTTGTAAAATTGCGACTGCTATTGAGTAAAATTCCAACTTTTATCATAATATTGCACAAATGTTCAGTTTTTCTTGTAACATTTTTACATGCGTTGAGTAAAATTACGACTTTTATTATAATACTGCCAAAATTCCAAGTTTTTCTTGTGAAATTGTGACCTTTTTCTTGTGAAATTCAAACTCATTTTTGACAACAAGCTTTTTTATATTAGTATGTACTGTATATATTATTAATGTTGGAAATACAAATCTTGTGATTTAGGGCTACATAAGTAAACATTGATTGATTATAAAATTGTGACTTTTGTCGAGTAAAATTATGACTCTTTTCATAAAATTGCCAAAATGTTAAGCTTTTCTTGTAAAATTGCAACTGCTATTGAGTAAAATTCCAACTTTTATCATAATATTGTACAAATATTCAGTTTTTCTTGTAACATTTTTACATGCGTTGAGTAAAATTCCGACTTTTATTATAATACTGCCAAAATTCCAAGTTTTTCTTGTGAAATTGTGACCTTTTTCTTGTGAAATTCAAACTCATTTTTGACAACAAGCTTTTTTATATTAGTATGTACTGTATATATTATTAATGTTGTAAATACAAATCTTGTGATTTAGGGCTACATAAGTAAACATTGATTGATTGATTATCAAATTGCGACTTTTGTATAGTAAAATTATGACTCTTTTCATAAAATTGCCAAAATGTTAAGCTTTTCTTGTAAAATTGCGACTGCTATTGAGTAAAATTCCAACTTTTATCATAATATTGCACAAATGTTCAGTTTTTCTTGTAACATTTTTACATGCGTTAAGTAAAATTACGACTTTTTTTTATAATACTGCCAAAATTCTAAGTTTTTCTTGTGAAATTGTGACATTTTTTACTTGTGAAATTCAAACTCATTTTTGACAACAAGCTTTTTTATATTAGTATGTACTGTATATATTATTAATGTTGTAAATACAAATCTTGTGATTTAGGGCTACATAAGTAAACATTGATTGATTAATTGATTGATTATAAAACTGCGACTTTTGTGTAGTAAAATTATGACTCTTTTCATAAAATTGCCAAAATGTTAAGCTTTTCTTGTAAAATTCCAACTTTTATCATAATATTGCACAAATGTTCAGTTTTTCTTGTAACATTTTTACATGCGTTGAGTAAAATTACGACTTTTATTATAATACTGCCAAAATTCCAAGTTTTTCTTGTGAAATTCAAACTCATTTTTGACAACAAGCTTTTTTATATTAGTATGTACTGTATATATTATTAATGTTGTAAATACAAATCTTGTGATTTAGGGCTACATAAGTAAACATTGATTGATTAATTGATTGATTATAAAATTGCGACTTTTGTATAGTAAAATGATGACTCTTTTCATAAAATTGCCAAAATGTTAAGCTTTTCTTGTAAAACTGCGACTGCTATTGAGTAAAATTCCAACTTTTATCATAATATTGTACAAATGTTCAGTTTTTCTTGTAACATTTTTACATGCGTTAAGTAAAATTACGACTTTTATTATAATACTGCCAACATTCTACGTTTTTCTTGTGAAATTGTGACCTTTTTCTTGTGAAATTCAAACTCATTTTTGACAACAAGCTTTTTTATATTAGTATGTACTGTATGTATTATTAATGTTGTAAATACAAATCTTGTGATTTAGGGCTACATAAGTAAACATTGATTGATTATAAAATTGCGGCTTTTGTATAGTAAAATTATGACTCTTTTCATAAAATTGCCAAAATGTTAAGCTTTTCTTGTAAAACTGCGACTGCTATTGAGTAAAATTCCAACTTTTATCATAATATTGCACAAATGTTCAGTTTTTCTTGTAACATTTTTACATGCGTTGAGTAAAATTACGACTTTTATTATAATACTGCCAACATTCTGAGTTTTTCTTGTGAAATTGTGACCTTTTTCTTGTGAAATTCAAACTCATTTTTGACAACAAGCTTTTTTATATTAGTATGTACTGTATGTATTATTAATGTTGTAAATACAAATCTTGTGATTTAGGGCTACATAAGTAAACATTGATTGATTTAT
Organism: Nerophis lumbriciformis; assembly: GCF_033978685.3. NCBI lineage: Eukaryota > Metazoa > Chordata > Actinopteri > Syngnathiformes > Syngnathidae > Nerophis > Nerophis lumbriciformis. The sequence goes on from NC_084560.2 coordinate 45,529,543, forward strand.
TGATTGATTATAAAATTGCGACTTTTGTCGAGTAAAATTACGACTCTTTTCATAAAATTGCCAAAATGTTAAGCTTTTCTTGTAAAATTGCGACTGCTATTGAGTAAAATTCCAACTTTTATCATAATATTGCACAAATGTTCAGTTTTTCTTGTAACATTTTTACATGCGTATAGGTCAAATTAAGACTTTTATTATAATACTGCCAAAATTTCAAGTTTTTCTTGTGAAATTGTGACCTTTTTCTTGTGAAATTCAAACTCATTTTTGACAACAAGCTTTTTTATATTAGTATGTACTGTATATATTATTAATGTTGTAAATACAAATCTTGTGATTTAGGGCTACATAAGTAAACATTGATTGATTAATTGATTGATTATATAATTGCGACTTTTGTATAGTAAAATTATGACTCTTTTCATAAAATTGCCAAAATGTTAAGCTTTTCTTGTAAAATTGCGACTGCTATTGAGTAAAATTCCAACTTTTATCATAATATTGCACAAATGTTCAGTTTTTCTTGTAACATTTTTACACGCGTTGAGTAAAATTACGACTTTTATTATAATACTGCCAACATTCTAAGTTTTTCTTGTGAAATTGTGACCTTTTTCTTGTGAAATTCAAACTCATTTTTGACAACAAGCTTTTTTATATTAGTATGTACTGTATATATTATTAATGTTGTAAATACAAATCTTGTGATTTAGGGCTACATAAGTAAACATTGATTGATTAATTGATTGATTATAAAATTGCGACTTTTGTGTAGTAAAATTATGACTCTTTTCATCAAATTGCCAAAATGTTAAGCTTTTCTTGTAAAATTGTGACTGCTATTGAGTAAAATTCCAACTTTTATCATAATATTGCACAAATGTTCAGTTTTTCTTGTAACATTTTTACATGCGTTAAGTAAAATTACGACTTTTTTTTATAATACTGCCAAAATTCTAAGTTTTTCTTGTGAAATTCAAACTCATTTTTGACAACAAGCTTTTTTATATTAGTATGTACTGTATATATTATTAATGTTGTAAATACAAATCTTGTGATTTAGGGCTACATAAGTAAACATTGATTGATTAATTGATTGATTATAAAACTGCGACTTTTGTGTAGTAAAATTATGACTCTTTTCATAAAATTGCCAAAATGTTAAGCTTTTCTTGTAAAACTGCGACTGCTATTGAGTAAAATTCCAACTTTTATCATAATATTGCACAAATGTTCAGTTTTTCTTGTAACATTTTTACATGCGTTAAGTAAAATTACGACTTTTTTTTATAATACTGCCAAAATTCTAAGTTTTTCTTGTGAAATTGTGACCTTTTTCTTGTGAAATTCAAACTCATTTTTGACAACAAGCTTTTTCATATTAGTATGTACTGTATATATTATTAATGTTGTAAATACAAATCTTGTGATTTAGGGCTACATAAGTGAACATTGATTGATTAATTGATTGATTATAAAACTGCGACTTTTGTGTAGTAAAATTATGACTCTTTTCATAAAATTGCCAAAATGTTAAGCTTTTCTTGTAAAATTCCAACTTTTATCATAATATTGCACAAATGTTCAGTTTTTCTTGTAACATTTTTACATGCGTTGAGTAAAATTACGACTTTTATTATAATACTGCCAAAATTCCAAGTTTTTCTTGTGAAATTCAAACTCATTTTTGACAACAAGCTTTTTTATATTAGTATGTACTGTATATATTATTAATGTTGTAAATACAAATCTTGTGATTTAGGGCTACATAAGTAAACATTGATTGATTAATTGATTGATTATAAAATTGCGACTTTTGTATAGTAAAATTATGACTCTTTTCATAAAATTGCAACTGCTATTGAGTAAAATTCCAACTTTTATCATAATATTGCACAAATGTTCAGTTTTTCTTGTAACAGTTTTACATGCGTATAGGTCAAATTAAGACTTTTATTATAATACTGCCAAAATTCCAAGTTTTTCTTATGAAATTGTGACCTTTTTCTTGTGAAATTCAAACTCATTTTTGACAACAACCTTTTTTATATTAGTATGTACTGTATATATTATTAATGTTGTAAATACAAATATTGTGATTTAGGGCTACATAAGTAAACATCGATTGATTGATTATAAAATTGCGACTTTTGTATAGTAAAATTACGACTCTTTTCATAAAATTGCCAAAATGTTAAGCTTTTCTTGTAAAATTGCGACTGCTATTGAGTAAAATTCCAACTTTTATCATAATATTGCACAAATGTTCAGTTTTTCTTGTAACATTTTTACATGCGTTGAGTAAAAGTACGACTTTTATTATAATACTGCCAAAATTCCAAGTTTTTCTTGTGAAATTGTGACCTTTTTCTTGTGAAATTCAAACTCATTTTTGACAACAAGCTTTTTTATATTAGTATGTACTGTATATATTATTAATGTTGTAAATACAAATCTTGTGATTTAGGGCTACATAAGTAAACATTGATTGATTGATTATAAAATTGCGACTTTTGTATAGTAAAATTATGACTCTTTTCATAAAATTGCCAAAATGTTAAGCTTTTCTTGTAAAATTGCGACTGCTATTGAGTAAAATTCCAACTTTTATCATAATATTGCACAAATGTTCAGTTTTTCTTGTAACATTTTTACATGCGTTAAGTAAAATTACGACTTTTTTTTTAAAATACTGCCAAAATTCTAAGTTTTTCTTGTGAAATTGTGACCTTTTTCTTGTGAAATTCAAACTCATTTTTGACAACAAGCTTTTTTATATTAGTATGTACTGTATATATTATTAATGTTGTAAATACAAATCTTGTGATTTAGGGCTACATAAGTAAACATTGATTGATTATAAAATTGTGACTTTTGTCTAGTAAAATTATGACTCTTTTCATAAAATTGCCAAAATGTTAAGCTTTTCTTGTAAAACTGCGACTGCTATTGAGTGAAATTCCAACTTTTATCATAATATTGCACAAATGTTCAGTTTTTCTTGTAACATTTTTACATGCGTTAAGTAAAATTACGACTTTTTTGTATAATACTGCCAAAATTCTAAGTTTTTCTTGTGAAATTGTGACCTTTTTCTTGTGAAATTCAAACTCATTTTTGACAACAGGCTTTTTTATATTAGTATGTACTGTATATATTATTAATGTTGTAAATACAAATATTGTGATTTAGGGCTACATAAGTAAACATTGATTGATTGATTATAAAATTGCGACTTTTGTATAGTAAAATGATGACTCTTTTCATAAAATTGCCAAAATGTTAAGCTTTTCTTGTAAAATTGCGACTGCTATTGAGTAAAATTCCAACTTTTATCATAATATTGCACAAATGTTCAGTTTTTCTTGTAACATTTTTACATGCGTTAAGTAAAATTACGACTTTTTTTTATAATACTGCCAAAATTCTAAGTTTTTCTTGTGAAATTGTGACCTTTTTCTTGTGAAATTCAAACTCATTTTTGACAACAAGCTTTTTTATGTTATTATGTACTGTATATATTATTAATGTTGTAAATACAAATCTTGTGATTTAGGGCTACATAAGTAAACATTGATTGATTAATTGATTGATTATAAAATTGCGACTTTTGTATAGTAAAATTATGACTCTTTTCATAAAATTGCCAAAATGTTAAGCTTTTCTTGTAAAATTGCGACTGCTATTGAGTAAAATTCCAACTTTTATCATAATATTGCACAAATGTTCAGTTTTTCTTGTAACATTTTTTACATGCGTTAAGTAAAATTACGACTTTTTTTTATAATACTGCCAAAATTCTAAGTTTTTCTTGTGAAATTGTGACCTTTTTCTTGTGAAATTCAAACTCATTTTTGACAACAAGCTTTTTTATATTAGTATGTACTGTATATATTATTAATGTTGTAAATACAAATCTTGAGATTTAGGGCTACATAAGTAAACATTGATTGATTAATTGATTGATTATAAAATTGCGACTTTTGTGTAGTAAAATTACGACTCTTTTCATAAAATTGCCAAAATGTTAAGCTTTTCTTGTAAAATTGCGACTGCTATTGAGTAAAATTCCAACTTTTATCATAATATTGCACAAATGTTCAGTTTTTCTTGTAACATTTTTACATGCGTTAAGTAAAATTACGACTTTTTTTTTAAAATACTGCCAAAATTCTAAGTTTTTCTTGTGAAATTGTGACCTTTTTCTTGTGAAATTCAAACTCATTTTTGACAACAAGCTTTTTTATATTAGAATGTACTGTATATATTATTAATGTTGTAAATACAAATCTTGTGATTTAGGGCTACATAAGTAAACATTGATTGATTAATTGATTGATTATAAAATTGCGACTTTTGTGTAGTAAAATTATGACTCTTTTCATAAAATTGCCAAAATGTTAAGCTTTTCTTGTAAAATTGCGACTGCTATTGAGTAAAATTCCAACTTTTATCATAATATTGCACAAATGTTCAGTTTTTCTTGTAACATTTTTACATGCGTTAAGTAAAATTACGACTTTTTTTAATAATACTGCCAAAATTCTAAGTTTTTCTTGTGAAATTGTGACCTTTTTCTTGTGAAATTCAAACTCATTTTTGACAACAAGCTTTTTTATATTAGTATGTACTGTATATATTATTAATGTTGTAAATACAAATATTGTGATTTAGGGCTACATAAGTAAACATTGATTGATTATAAAATTGCGACTTTTGTCGAGTAAAATTATGACTCTTTTCATAAAATTGCCAAAATGTTAAGCTTTTCTTGTAAAATTGCGACTGCTATTGAGTAAAATTCCAACTTTTATCATAATATTGCACAAATGTTCAGTTTTTCTTGTAACATTTTTACATGCGTTGAGTAAAATTACGACTTTTATTATAATACTGCCAAAATTCCAAGTTTTTCTTGTGAAATTGTGACCTTTTTCTTGTGAAATTCAAACTCATTTTTGACAACAAGCTTTTTTATATTAGTATGTACTGTATATATTATTAATGTTGTAAATACAAATCTTGTGATTTAGGGCTACATAAGTAAACATTGATTGATTAATTGATTGATTATAAAATTGCGACATTTGTCGAGTAAAATTATGACTCTTTTCATAAAATTGCCAAAATGTTAAGCTTTTCTTGTAAAATTGCGACTGCTATTGAGTAAAATTCCAACTTTTATCATAATATTGCACAAATGTTCAGTTTTTCTTGTAACATTTTTACATGCGTTGAGTAAAATTACGACTTTTATTATAATACTGCCAAAATTCCAAGTTTTTCTTTTGAAATTGTGACCTTTTTCTTGTGAAATTCAAACTCATTTTTGACAACAAGCTTTTTTATATTAGTATGTACTGTATATATTATTAATGTTGTAAATACAAATCTTGTGATTTAGGGCTACATAAGTAAACATTGATTGATTAATTGATTGATTATAAAATTGCGACTTTTGTGTAGTAAAATTACGACTCTTTTCATAAAATTGCCAAAATGTTAAGCTTTTCTTGTAAAATTCCAACTTTTATCATAATATTGCACAAATGTTCAGTTTTTCTTGTAACATTTTTACATGCGTTCAGTAAAATTACGACTTTTATTATAATACTGCCAAAATTCCAAGTTTTTCTTGTGAAATTCAAACTCATTTTTGACAACAAGCTTTTTTATATTAGTATGTACTGTATATATTATTAATGTTGTAAATACAAATCTTGTGATTTAGGGCTACATAAGTAAACATTGATTGATTAATTGATTGATTATAAAATTGCGACTTTTGTATAGTAAAATTATGACTCTTCATAAAATTGCCAAAATGTTAAGCTTTTCTTGTAAAATTGCGACTGCTATTGAGTAAAAATCCAACTTTTATCATAATATTGCACAAATGTTCAGTTTTTCTTGTAACATTTTTACATGCGTTGAGTAAAATTACGACTTTTATTATAATACTGCCAAAATTCCAAGTTTTTCTTGTGAAATTGTGACCTTTTTCTTGTGAAATTCAAACTCATTTTTGACAACAAGCTTTTTTATATTAGTATGTACTGTATATATTATTAATGTTGTAAATACAAATCTTGTGATTTAGGGCTACATAAGTAAACATTGATTGATTATAAAATTGCGACTTTTGTCGAGTAAAATTATGACTCTTTTCATAAAATTGCCAAAATGTTAAGCTTTTCTTGTAAAATTGCGACTGCTATTGAGTAAAATTCCAACTTTTATCATAATATTGCACAAATGTTCAGTTTTTCTTGTAACATTTTTACATGCGTTGAGTAAAATTACGACTTTTATCATAATACTGCCAAAATTCCAAGTTTTTCTTGTGAAATTGTGACCTTTTTCTTGTGAAATTCAAACTCATTTTTGACAACAAGCTTTTTTATATTAGTATGTACTGTATATATTATTAATGTTGTAAATACAAATCTTGTGATTTAGGGCTACATAAGTAAACATTGATTGATTATAAAATTGCGACTTTTGTATAGTAAAATTATGAATCTTTTCATAAAATTGCCAAAATGTTAAGCTTTTCTTGTAAAATTGCGACTGCTATTGAGTAAAATTCCAACTTTTATCATAATATTGCACAAATGTTCAGTTTTTCTTGTAACATTTTTACATGCGTTGAGTAAAATTACGACTTTTATTATAATACTGCCAAAATTCCAAGTTTTTCTTGTGAAATTGTGACCTTTTTCTTGTGAAATTCAAACTCATTTTTGACAACAAGCTTTTTTATATTAGTATGTACTGTATATATTATTAATGTTGTAAATACAAATCTTGTGATTTAGGGCTACATAAGTAAACATTGATTGATTATAAAATTGCGACTTTTGTCTAGTAAAATTATGACTCTTTTCATAAAATTGCCAAAATGTTAAGCTTTTCTTGTAAAATTGCGACTGCTATTGAGTAAAATTCCAACTTTTATCATAATATTGCACAAATGTTCAGTTTTTCTTGTAACATTTTTACATGCGTTAAGTAAAATTACGACTTTTTTTTATAATACTGCCAAAATTCTAAGTTTTTCTTGTGAAATTGTGACCTTTTTCTTGTGAAATTCAAACTCATTTTTGACAACAAGCTTTTTTATATTAGTATGTACTGTATATATTATTAATGTTGTAAATACAAATCTTGTGATTTAGGGCTACATAAGTAAACATTGATTGATTAATTGATTGATTATAAAACTGCGACTTTTGTGTAGTAAAATTATGACTCTTTTCATAAAATTGCCAAAATGTTAAGCTTTTCTTGTAAAATTCCAACTTTTATCATAATATTGCACAAATGTTCAGTTTTTCTTGTAACATTTTTACATGCGTTGAGTAAAATTACGACTTTTATTATAATACTGCCAAAATTCCAAGTTTTTCTTGTGAAATTCAAACTCATTTTTGACAACAAGCTTTTTTATATTAGTATGTACTGTATATATTATTAATGTTGTAAATACAAATCTTGTGATTTAGGGCTACATAAGTAAACATTGATTGATTATAAAATTGTGACTTTTGTATAGTAAAATTATGACTCTTTTCATAAAATTGCCAAAATGTTAAGCTTTTCTTGTAAAACTGCGACTGCTATTGAGTAAAATTCCAACTTTTATCATAATATTGCACAAATGTTCAGTTTTTCTTGTAACATTTTTACATGCGTTGAGTAAAATTACGACTTTTATTATAATACTGCCAAAATTCCAAGTTTTTCTTGTGAAATTGTGACCTTTTTCTTGTGAAATTCAAACTCATTTTTGACAACAAGCTTTTTTATATTAGTATGTACTGTATATATTATTAATGTTGTAAATACAAATCTTGTGATTTAGGGCTACATAAGTAAACATTGATTGATTATAAAATTGCGACTTTTGTATAGTAAAATTATGACTCTTCATAAAATTGCCAAAATGTTAAGCTTTTCTTGTAAAATTGCGACTGCTATTGAGTTAAATTCCAACTTTTATCATTAATATTGCACAAATGTTCAGTTTTTCTTGTAACATTTTTACATGCATTATGTAAAATTACGACTTTTTTTTTATAATACTGCCAAAATTCTAAGTTTTTCTTGTGAAATTGTGACCTTTTTCTTGTGAAATTCAAACTCATTTTTGACAACAAGCTTTTTTATATTAGTATGTACTGTATATATTATTAATGTTGTAAATACAAATCTTGTGATTTGGGGCTACATAAGTAAACATTGATTGATTAATTGATTGATTATAAAATTGCGACTTTTGTATAGTAAAATTATGACTCTTTTCATAAAGTTGCCAAAATGTTAAGCTTTTCTTGTAAAATTGCGACTGCTATTGAGTAAAATTCCAACTTTTATCATAATATTGCACAAATGTTCAGTTTTTCTTGTAACATTTTTACATGCGTTGAGTAAAATTACGACTTTTATTATAATACTGCCAAAATTCCAAGTTTTTCTTGTGAAATTGTGACCTTTTTCTTGTGAAATTCAAACTCATTTTTGACAACAAGCTTTTTTATATTAGTATGTACTGTATATATTATTAATGTTGGAAATACAAATCTTGTGATTTAGGGCTACATAAGTAAACATTGATTGATTATAAAATTGTGACTTTTGTCGAGTAAAATTATGACTCTTTTCATAAAATTGCCAAAATGTTAAGCTTTTCTTGTAAAATTGCAACTGCTATTGAGTAAAATTCCAACTTTTATCATAATATTGTACAAATATTCAGTTTTTCTTGTAACATTTTTACATGCGTTGAGTAAAATTCCGACTTTTATTATAATACTGCCAAAATTCCAAGTTTTTCTTGTGAAATTGTGACCTTTTTCTTGTGAAATTCAAACTCATTTTTGACAACAAGCTTTTTTATATTAGTATGTACTGTATATATTATTAATGTTGTAAATACAAATCTTGTGATTTAGGGCTACATAAGTAAACATTGATTGATTGATTATCAAATTGCGACTTTTGTATAGTAAAATTATGACTCTTTTCATAAAATTGCCAAAATGTTAAGCTTTTCTTGTAAAATTGCGACTGCTATTGAGTAAAATTCCAACTTTTATCATAATATTGCACAAATGTTCAGTTTTTCTTGTAACATTTTTACATGCGTTAAGTAAAATTACGACTTTTTTTTATAATACTGCCAAAATTCTAAGTTTTTCTTGTGAAATTGTGACATTTTTTACTTGTGAAATTCAAACTCATTTTTGACAACAAGCTTTTTTATATTAGTATGTACTGTATATATTATTAATGTTGTAAATACAAATCTTGTGATTTAGGGCTACATAAGTAAACATTGATTGATTAATTGATTGATTATAAAACTGCGACTTTTGTGTAGTAAAATTATGACTCTTTTCATAAAATTGCCAAAATGTTAAGCTTTTCTTGTAAAATTCCAACTTTTATCATAATATTGCACAAATGTTCAGTTTTTCTTGTAACATTTTTACATGCGTTGAGTAAAATTACGACTTTTATTATAATACTGCCAAAATTCCAAGTTTTTCTTGTGAAATTCAAACTCATTTTTGACAACAAGCTTTTTTATATTAGTATGTACTGTATATATTATTAATGTTGTAAATACAAATCTTGTGATTTAGGGCTACATAAGTAAACATTGATTGATTAATTGATTGATTATAAAATTGCGACTTTTGTATAGTAAAATGATGACTCTTTTCATAAAATTGCCAAAATGTTAAGCTTTTCTTGTAAAACTGCGACTGCTATTGAGTAAAATTCCAACTTTTATCATAATATTGTACAAATGTTCAGTTTTTCTTGTAACATTTTTACATGCGTTAAGTAAAATTACGACTTTTATTATAATACTGCCAACATTCTACGTTTTTCTTGTGAAATTGTGACCTTTTTCTTGTGAAATTCAAACTCATTTTTGACAACAAGCTTTTTTATATTAGTATGTACTGTATGTATTATTAATGTTGTAAATACAAATCTTGTGATTTAGGGCTACATAAGTAAACATTGATTGATTATAAAATTGCGGCTTTTGTATAGTAAAATTATGACTCTTTTCATAAAATTGCCAAAATGTTAAGCTTTTCTTGTAAAACTGCGACTGCTATTGAGTAAAATTCCAACTTTTATCATAATATTGCACAAATGTTCAGTTTTTCTTGTAACATTTTTACATGCGTTGAGTAAAATTACGACTTTTATTATAATACTGCCAACATTCTGAGTTTTTCTTGTGAAATTGTGACCTTTTTCTTGTGAAATTCAAACTCATTTTTGACAACAAGCTTTTTTATATTAGTATGTACTGTATATATTATTAATGTTGTAAATACAAATCTTGTGATTTAGGGCTACATAAGTAAACATTGATTGATTAATTGATTGATTATAAAATTGCGACTTTTGTCTAGTAAAATTATGACTCTTTTCATAAAATTGCCAAAATGTTAAGCTTTTCTTGTAAAATTGCAACTGCTATTGAGTAAAATTCCAACTTTTATCATAATATTGCACAAATGTTCTGTTTTTCTTGTAACATTTTTACATGCGTTGAGTAAAATTACGACTTTTATTATAATACTGCCAACATTCTGAGTTTTTCTTGTGAAATTGTGACCTTTTTCTTGTGAAATTCAAACTCATTTTTGACAACAAGCTTTTTTATATTAGTATGTACTGTATATATTATTAATGTTGTAAATACAAATCTTGTGATTTAGGGCTACATAAGTAAACATTGATTGATTATAAAATTGCGACTTTTGTATAGTAAAATTACGACTCTTTTCATAAAATTGCCAAAATGTTAAGCTTTTCTTGTAAAATTGCGACTGCTATTGAGTAAAATTCCAACTTTTATCATAATATTGCACAAATGTTCAGTTTTTCTTGTAACATTTTTACATGCGTTAAGTAAAATTACGACTTTTTTTTATAATACTGCCAAAATTCCAAGTTTTTCTTGTGAAATTGTGACCTTTTTCTTGTGAAATTCAAACTCATTTTTGACAACAAGCTTTTTTATATTAGTATGTACTGTATATATTATTAATGTTGTAAATACAAATCTTGTGATTTAGGGCTACATAAGTAAACATTGATTAATTGATTGATTATAAAATTGCGACTTTTGTCGAGTAAAATTACGACTCTTTTCATAAAATTGCCAAAATGTTCAGCTTTTCTTGTAAAATTGCAACTGCTATTGAGTAAAATTCCAAATTTTATCATAATATTGCACAAATGTTCAGCTTTTCTTATAACATTTTTACATGCGTTGAGTAAAATTACGACTTTTATTATAATACTGCCAACATTCTACGTTTTTCTTGTGAAATTGTGACCTTTTTCTTGTGAAATTCAAACTCATTTTTGACAACAAGCTTTTTTATATTAGTATGTACTGTATATATTATTAATGTTGTAAATACAAATCTTGTGATTTAGGGCTACATAAGTAAACATTGATTGATTGATTATCAAATTGCGACTTTTGTATAGTAAAATTATGACTCTTTTCATAAAATTGCCAAAATGTTAAGCTTTTCTTGTAAAATTGCGACTGCTATTGAGTAAAATTCCAACTTTTATCATAATATTGCACAAATATTCAGTTTTTCTTGTAACATTTTTACATGCGTTGAGTAAAATTACGACTTTTATTATAATACTGCCAAAATTCCAAGTTTTTCTTGTGAAATTGTGACCTTTTTCTTGTGAAATTCAAACTAATTTTTGACAACAAGCTTTTTTATATTAGTATGTACTGTATATATTATTAATGTTGTAAATACAAATCTTGTGATTTAGGGCTACATAAGTAAACATTGATTGATTAATTGATTGATTATAAAATTGCGACTTTTGTATAGTAAAATGATGACTCTTTTCATAAAATTGCCAAAATGTTAAGCTTTTCTTGTAAAATCGCGACTGCTATTGTGTAAAATTCCAACTTTTATCATAATATTGCACAAATGTTCAGTTTTTCTTGTAACATTTTTACATGCGTTAAGTAAAATTCCGACTTTTTTTTATAATACTGCCAAAATTCCAAGTTTTTCTTGTGAAATTGTGACCTTTTTCTTGTGAAATTCAAACTCATTTTTGACAACAAGCTTTTTTATATTAGTATGTACTGTATATATTATTAATGTTGTAAATATAAATCTTTAGATATCTAGAAAGGGTGTTCCTAAAGAGGTAGGCATTTTTCAGAGGTCCCAAGAAGGTAAGAAATACAAGAATGTGTGTGTGTGTGTGTGTGTGCGCTAGAAAGAAGAAAAGATTTATAGTCTCATGTGAGGCCGTGTACCTTGTATTGTCCTTTCAGCATCTGTTCTTCCACCGCTGCGCTCGCTCTCCATCTCAGGGGTCAGAGCGTCTGCGGGAGAAAAGAGATCAGCGCCGTTAAACATCCACCCTGACGTCGCAAAGTCAGCCTGGCCGCCTGCAGGTGAGTGTGAGTACACAAATGCAACACTTTTACACTCTTTGGAGTAACAAATAACAACACTTCTTTTTTTTCATGCACAAGCTGTGTTCAAGTCTCCTTACAATTTAAAATGTGGATTTCAAATCAATCGGCGTTAATCGCATTCGTTCCAAATATTTGCTCTTTCGATAAATTTGGTAAATTATAAGGAGACTTTATGACATCTTGTATATTATCATACATTTTAATTTCACACTCGTTAATACAAATATCATGTATGATTCCCCCCACAAAATGTCCTATTTTGCACCAAAAAAACCCAGTAAAAATACAAAGTTACTTTTACATTCGTTAAAGTTATCATCTTATTTTTTCAACTGAAATAAAAGCAATAATCTTATGAGAATATAGCCACATTTTTTTTTCAAGACAAAAAAATAAATGTTCGTATTTTACGAAAACAAAATTTTATTTTTTTCCCCAGGAAAAAAAAGCTATATTTCTTCTAGTTTTATGGGCACAAAAGTCTTATATTCTAGTCTTAGTATTATAAGAATAAAGTTGTGATATTACCAGAATAAATATTAATTTATGAGAATAAAATAGTATTTATATTCTAGTACAGCTCTTTATATTTTCAAAAAGTTAATTTTACAAGCGCACAATTTGAAATGTTACATAAATACAGACATTTTTTCCGGACAAAATTCCCAATGTTACAAGAATATAAGTTATTTTATCTATTTTCTTTTCTATTTTCCCAGTAAAATACAATATAGTTTTCCCCCTATCATACATTTTAATTTCACACTCGTTAATACAAATATTATGTATGATTTCCCCCACAAAATGTCCTATTTTGCACCAAAAAAACCCCAGTATTTTGTCCCCGCAAAAATACAAAATTACTTTTACATTCGTTGAAGTTATCATCTTATTTTTTCAACTGAAATAAAAGCAATAATCTTATGAGAATAAAGCCACATTTTTTTTTCAAGACAAAAAAATAAATGTTCGTATTTTACGAAAACAAAATTGTATTTTTTTTTCCCCAGGAAAAAAAAGCTATATTTCTTCTAGTTTTATGGGCACAAAAGTCTTATATTCTAGTCTTAGTATTATAAGAATAAAGGTGTGATATTACCAGAATAAATATTAATTTATGAGAATAAAATAGTATTTATATTCTAGTACAGCTCTTTATATTTTCAAAAAGTTAATTTTACAAGCGCACAATTTGAAATGTTATTTTTTCCAGACAAAATTCCCAATGTTACAAGAATATAAGTTATTTTATCTATTTTCTTTTCTATTTTCCCAGTAAAATACAATATAGTTTCCCCCCCAAACAAAAGTAATCATTTTACAAGCACAAATGTTGGAATATTATACAAATACAATTTTTTTTTTTTTTTTACTTTCCCTAGAAAACACAATATATTTTTCCCTCAACAAGAGTTTGTCATTTTACAAGCAAAAAAAAAATCGGAATATTACAAGAATAAAAATGTGTTTATTTTTATTTTCCCCCAAACAGAAAGTAGTCAGTTTACAAACACGAAAGTTACAACATTACAGAATAAAGTCTTATTTTTTTCTGATAACAAAGTTATTTTTTTCCCCAGACAAAAGCAGAATAAATACATTTAATTGAAAATTTGAAAAATTCTGCAAAAATAAGCTATATTCTTCGAAAAGAAACATGTTTTACAAGCACTAAAGTAATAATTTCATCATCCCCCAAAATAAAATGTTTTGTATTACAAAAATAAAGTGGTAAGTTTTTCAGAAAAATAAGCTATATTCTTCCGAAAAGAAACATGTTTTACAAGCACTAAAGTAATAATTTCCTCATCCCCCAAAATAAAATGTTTTGTATTACAAAAATAAAGTGGTAATTTTTTCAGAAAAATAAGCTATATTTTTACAAAAAGAAACATGTTTTACAAGCACAAAAGTAATTAATTCATCATCCCCCAAATAAAAAATTGTTTTCCAAAAATAAAATTCTTATTTTACCAGAATAAAGTGGTAATTGTTTTAGAAAAATAAGCTATATTTTTTACAAAAAAAAACATGTTTTACAAGCACAAAAGTCATAATTTCATCATCCCCAAAAACACACATTTTTGCATTACAAAAACAAAGTTCTTATTTTACCAACATAAAGTGGTAATTTTTTCGGAAAAAATAATATACATTTCTTCCCCAGAAAGTAGCAATTTTATAGGCACAAAAGTCGTAATCCTATTTTTTCCTTCCATACAAAATTATTATGAACAAATGATGACATAATAGTTATTATAATAATATTAATTGATTATTATTAGTTAATAGCTAATTTTATTATTATATATTATATATGTTATATTATTAGGGCCCGCAATGGGACATAAGGACCTATTGTTATTCTAAGGTTTTATTATTCTTTCTTTCTTCTTCCGCCGCCTCTTTGAGCACTAATTTGACCCACTTAACATGCTTCAAAACTCACCATATTTGACCCACACATCAGGACCTGCGAAAATTGCCTTTTAATAAAAAAACCAAACCCCAAAACTCAAAATTGCGCTCTAGCGCCCCCTAGGAAGAAGAAAAAACTACGCTTTAAAACCTTTATGTAGGTCTGACTTAGATCTACATTTCACAATTGTATATCCTCGGGCTAAAATCAACAGGAAGTTGGCAATTCCCCCTTCAAGACAAAAAAGTACTAAAAACAGTCACTTTTGCCTCTTTGAGCTGTAATTTGACCCCCTTTAACATGCTTCAAAACTCACCAAACTTAACACACACATCAGGACTGGCTAAAACTGTGATCTAATGAAAAAACCTAACCCCAAATCTAAAAATTGTGCTCTACAGCAATTTTTTTTATAAAACGCACAAAAAACTGCTCCTCGGATGACAAATCTGACAAAACTGCCTGTAACTCCCACTGGGAAGGTCGGAGAGACATGAAACAAAAACCTCTATGTAGGTCTCACTTAGACATACATTTCATAAATTGACAACCCCCAGCAAAAATCAACAGGAAGTTTGCTATTCCCCCTTCAAAATAATTTTTTTTTTAAAACCGGTCACCTTCCTTCAAAAACGAACTCCTCTGAGCGCGTTTGTCGTTTCGCCTTCAAACTAACACAGGAGAGAGATTGAACCCTTGTGATTACAACAACAGAAGCGCTTTTTTTTATAACTGCTCCGGTTTTGATTTTATGACCCTTCAAAGACCCGCTGCGCTGCTGTTTTTTTAAGATGGCTGCTTAAAAGCAGGAAGCACCAACGTGCCCACACAATGCAGACAAGGTAGGTACACTAGACAAAAGTCTTGGGACACTTCAGACTAAAAGTAGACAAAAGTATTGGGACACTTAGGACTAGCACCTGCCAAATACGCGGGCCCGAACAACGCTGCTTGCAGCTTTAATTTATTATTATTCTTGTCTATTGTGAGCGAACTGTGGTGCTGAATTTCCCCCAGGGATCAATAAAGTACTTTCTATTCTATTCTATTACACGAAAACGGTAGTATTTTCCCAGTAAAACAAGTAACATATTTCCTCCGTAAAAAGTTGCTGTAATACGTGAATAAAGTCATATTTTTTTTTACAGATAAAGACATTGTTTTCCTCAGAAAAAGATAAATTTTTTGACAAAGAGTTATCTTACAAGAATTAAGTGGAATAAAAACACACATTTTTGCATTACAAAAACAAAGTTCTTATTTTACCAACATAAAGTGGTAATTTTTTAGGAAAAAATAAGTTGCACATTTCTTCCCCAGAAAGCCGCAATTTTACGGGCACAAAAGTCGTAATCCTATTTTTTTCCTCCCAGACAAAATAATTGTGAACAAGTTATGACATAATAGTTCTAATTTTACAAGAAAAAAGTAGTATTTCCCCAAACAAACATTACAGAATAAAGTCTTATTTTTTTCTGATAAGAACGTTTTTTTTTCCCCCAGACAAAAGCAAGATAACCACACATATAAAACATGTTTTTTTTTGTAAAAATATAGCTTATTTTTCTAAAACAATTACCACTTTATTTATGTGGGCTTTGTACCGAGGATGTCGTTGTGGCTTGTGCAGCCCTTTGAGACACTTGTGATTTAGGGCTATATAAATAAACATTGATTGATTGATTGACAGAATAAATATAAATAATTGAAAAAAACATTTTTTTCTGAAAAATAAGCTATATTCTTCAAAAATGTACGTGTTTTACAAGCACAAAAGTCACAATTTCATCATCCCCCAAAATAAAAATTGTTGTATTACAAAAATAAAGTTCTTATTTTACCAAAATAAAGTGGAAATTTTTTCGAAAAAAAAAATTATACATTTCATCCCCAGAAAGTCGCAATTTTATGGGCACAAAAGTCGTAATCCTATTTTTTCCTTCCAGACAAAATAATTATGAACAAGTTATGACATAATAGTTCTAATTTTACAAGAAAAAAGTAGTATTTAACAAGTTACATATTTCCCCAAACAAACATTACAGAATAAAGTCTTATTTTTTTCTGATAAGAACGTTTTTTTTTCCCCAGACAAAAGCAAGATAACCACAGAATAAATAAAAAGAATTGAAAAAACATTTTTTTCCTGAAAAATAAGCTATATTCTTCAAAAATTAACGTGTTTTACAAGCACAAAAGTCACAATTTCATCATCCCCCAAAATAAAAATTGTTGTATTACAAAAAGAAAGTTCTTATTTTACCAGAATAAAGTGGCAATTGTTTTAGAAAAATAAGCTATATTTTTACAAAAAGAAACATGTTTTACAAGCACAAAAGTAATTAATTCATCATCCCCCAAATTAAAAATTGTTGTTTTACAAAAATAAAATTCTTATTTTACCAAAATAAAGTGGTAATTTTTACAGGAAAATAAGCTATATTTTTAAGAAAAAAAACGTGTTTTACAAGCACAAAAGTCATAATTTCATCATCCTCAAAAACAAAGTTCTTATTTTACCAAAATAAAGTGGTAATTTTTTAGGAAAAAATAAGTTGCACATTTCTTCCCCAGAAAGCCGCAATTTTACGGGCACAAAAGTCGTAATCCTATTTTTTTCCTCCCAGACAAAATAATTATGAACAAGTTATGACATAATAGTTCTAATTTTACAAGAAAAAATTAGTATTTTCCCAGTAAAACAAGTTACATATTTCCCCAAACAAACATTACAGAATAAAGTCTTATTTTTTTCTGACAAGAACGTTTTTTTTTCCCCAGACAAAAGCAAGATAACCACAGAATAAATAAAAATAATTGAAAAAACCATTTTTTTCTGAAAAATAAGCTATATTCTTTAAAAATGTACGTGTTTTACAAGCACAAAAGTCACAATTTCATCATCCCCCAAAATAAAAATTGTTGTATTACAAAAATAAAGGTCTTATTTTACCAAAATAAAGTGGTAATTTTTACAGGAAAATAAGCTATATTTTTAAGAAAAAAAACGTGTTTTACAAGCACAAAAGTCATAATTTCATCATCCTCAAAAACAAAGTTCTTATTTTACCAAAATAAAGTGGTAATTTTTTAGGAAAAATAAGCTATATTTTTACAAAAAGAAACATGTTTTACAAGCACAAAAGTAATTAATTCATCATCCCCCAAATTAAAAATTGTTGTTTTACAAAAACAAAATTCTTATTTTACCAGAATAAAGTGGTAATTGTTTTAGAAAAATAAGCTATATTTTTACAAAAAAAAAACATGTTTTACAAGCACAAAAGTCATAATTTCATCATCCCCAAAATAAAAATTGTTGTATTACAAAAATAAAGGTCTTATTTTACCAAAATAAAGTGGTAATTTTTTCGGAAAAAATAATATACATTTCTTCCCCAGAAAGTCGCAATTTTATGGGCACAAAAGTCGTAATCCTATTTTTTTCCTTCCAGACAAAATTATTATGAACAAATGATGACATAATAGTTATTATAATAATATTAATTGATTATTATTAGTTAATAGCTAATTTTATTATTATATATTATATATAATATATATAATATATTATATTATTTATTATTGTCTATTGTGAGCGAACTGTGGTGCTGAATTTCCCCCAGGGCTCAATAAAGTACTTTCTATTCTATTACATGAAAACGGTAGTATTTTGCCAGTAAAACAAGTAACATATTTCCTCCCTAAAAAGTCGTAATATCACAAGCACAGAAGTGGTATATATTAGAAGAATAAGTTGCATTTGGACCCCGACTTAAACAAGTGTAAAAACTTATTGGGGTGTTACCATTTACTGGTCAATTGTACAGAATCTACTAATAAAAGTCTCAATCAATCAATCAATTTTCCGGTAAAAAGTTGCTGTAATACGCGAATAAAGTCATATTTTTTACAGATTGTTTTCCTCAGAAAAAGATAAATTTTTTGACAAAGTGTTATCTTACAAGAATTAAGTGGAATTTTACAGACAAAGGGCTCATTTTATGCAGACAAAGTTGTAACGTAGAAGAAAAAAGCTGCAGGGGGAGCCAAGTGGAGCAATAAAATGAAAAGAAGTCTAATGAAGTTTTACTGACCGTTGAGCGAGCGCATGCTGTCGGCCGGTGACGGCTGCTTGAAAGTCTGCTCCATCTGCTCTCTCCTCTTGGATTCGTATTCCAGAGCTTCTTGCAGTTTCCTCTTTGCCTTCTTCTCCTTCTTCAGGCGCTTCTGGATGATGGCTAAGAGAGCAAAGACCAGAAATCATCTCCTGGAGAACTTATTTCAAAGAATGAAGCTCCATTGTTTGTCTCCTTTTCTCACCTCTGTTCTTCTGCTCCATGGCCAGCTGCTTCTCCAGAGTCTCCCGGAGTTCCCGCTCGCGGAACAGCTCCATCTTCAGCTCCGTCTTCTCCAGCTGGACCTGCTTCTCCTGAGCCCGGGCGTTGTCGATGGCCACCTTCAGCAGGCCCTGCGAGCACCATCGTGTTAGTATCTCCTGTATTTACTTCCACACCACGTCTTATCCCAGAGGAGACTGAGGGCAACTGTCACAGCAGCCAGGGCCGGCCCGTGGCATAGGCCGTATAGGCAAATGCTAAGGGCGCCGTCCATCAGGGGGCGCCACGCCAGTGCCACAAATGTTGGTACTATTATTTCTAAATACAAAAAATAATCCCACGTTAATTAAAATGCAAAGTAAAGCCTATTTAATAGAAATATTATTTGTTACAACATTACGCCGCCCCCTCCCTTCCCGTATCATGACTCTTTTTGGATGTCACCACATCAAAAAATCAACACAAGATGTCAAAACGGCCAAAACTGTCAGGTGCCCAGGGAAGAAAAAAGAGAAAAGACAGAGGTAGCAGGTAGGTAACGTTAGCCTACATGAAATTATTTGTCTGTTACAGAATGTGATAGTAACCTGGCTTTTTAGCATTAAGCTAATGTTACATGATTCGGCAATTGCTAATCAATAAATAGCTAGTTCTGTTTTAACGTCGGGTTAATATTGTGGAGGGGGCTAAATTGTTATGGAAAATAATAATGTAACGTTAGGTAATTACAGTACTCCCACCTTACATTCCTCAGGGACATTTGTATTAGATCTTTTAAGCAGGTGTTTTTTGTTTACATTGTTATTGCCTTCTGGTTAGCTAATGTTTGCCCTGCAGGTAATAGTCACTTTTCCACCCCTTTATATATTAGGTATAGTTGTAAGCCTAGTTATTCATGCGTTCGTTACGTCTCGTCTCGATTACTGTAACGTATTATTTTCGGGTCTCCCTATGTCTAGCATTAAAAGATTACAGTTGGTACAAAATGCGGCTGCTAGACTTTTGACAAGAACAAGAAAGTTTGATCATATTACGCCTATACTGGCTCACCTGCACTGGCTTCCTGTGCACTTAAGATGCGACTTTAAGGTTTTACTACTTACGTATAAAATACTACACGGTCTAGCTCCAGCCTATCTTACCGATTGTATTGTACCATATGTCCCGGCAAGAAATCTGCGTTCAAAGAACTCCGGCTTATTAGTGATTCCCAGAGCCCAAAAAAAGTCTGCGGGCTGTAGAGCGTTTTCTATTCGGGCTCCAGCACTATGGAATGCCCTCCCGGTAACAATTAGAGATGCTACCTCAGTAGAAACATTTAAGTCCCATCTCAAAACTCATTTGTATACTCTAGCCTTTGAATAGCCCCCCTTTTTTTTAGACCAGTTGATCTGCCGTTTCTTTTCTTTTCTCCTCTGCTCCCCCCTATCCCTTGTGGAGGGGAAGACACACAGATCCGGTGGCCATGGATGGGGTGCTGGCTGTCCGGGGTCGGGACCCGGGGTGGACCGCTCGCCTGTATATTGGTTGGGAACATCTCTGCGCTGCTGACCCGTCTCCGCTCGGGATGGTTTCCTGCTGACCCCACTGTGGACTGGACTCTTACTATTATGTTGGATCCACTATGGACTGGACTCTCACAATATTATGTTAGACCCACTCGACATCCATTGCATTCGGTCTCCCTAGAGGGGGGGGGGTTACCCACATATGCGGTCCTCTCCAAGGTTTCTCATAGTCATTCACATCGACGTCCCACTGGGGTGAGTTTTTCCTTGCCCTTATGTGGGCTATACCGAGGATGTCGTTGTGGCTTGTGCAGCCCTTTGAGACACTTGTGATTTAGGGCTATATAAATAAACATTGATTGATTGATTGATTGATAGTTGTTAAAGTGCACATCATTAATGTTAATTAAGCAATATGTATGTAAAAAATATTGTATTTCATATATTCATTTTTTATTTTTTACATTCCTTTATTTATTCATATATTTTTTTTATCTTGTTAACTATTCTGATTGTTAATTTGCTTTCTTTAAGTAAAAAAAAAGGTCAAAGACAAAGCTATTCGGTTTCTTGTGAGTATATACACTTCACTGCCGATGTGGGGGGGGCGCCACCTAAAATCTTGCCTAGGGCGCCAGATTGGTTAGGGCCGGGCCTGACAGCAGCGTTCAGAGGTGGGTAGTAACGCGCTACATTTACTCCGTTACATCTACTTGAGTAACTTTTGGGATAAATTGTACTTCTAAGAGTAGTTTTAATGCAACATACTTTTACTTTTACTCGAGTATATTTATAGAGAAGAAATGCTACTTTTACTGCGCTCCATTTATCTACATTCAGCTCGCTACTCGCTACGGATTTTTATCCATCAGACACACACACACTCACACATGCATAGAAACACCAATCAACTGCACAGTGTGTTCCCAGGTGCAGCCCACACCTATCAGTTTATGGTTTGCGTAAAGGCTAACTTGTTATTTTCCTTTGTAATCTCTGCCTACTGAGCCTATGGTGCTGTTAAGTTATTGTGGCTCAATTTTTTTTATGTTAATGTATTATTATTTAATATATATTAAATGAGGTTGCCGAGGTAGTTAAAAAGCTCCTCGGTGGCAAGGCCCCGGTGGTGGATGAGATCCGCCCGGAGTTCCTTAAGGCTCTGGATGTTGTGGGGCTGTCTTGGTTGACAAGACTCTGCAACATCTCGTGGACATCGGGGGCGGTACCTCTGGATTGGCAGACCGGGGTGGTGGTTCCTCTCTTTAAGAAGGGGAACCGGAGGGTGTGTTCCAACTATCGTGGGATCACACTCCTCAGCCTTCCCGGTAAGGTCTATTCAGGTGTACTGGAGAGGAGGCTACGCTGGATAGTCGAACCTTGGATTCAGGAGGAACAGTGTGGTTTTCGTCCTGGTCGTGGAACTGTGGACCAGCACTATAATCTGGGCAGGGTCCTTGAGGGTGCATGGGAGTTTGCCCAACCAGTCTACATGTGTTTTGTGGACTTGGAGAAGGCATTCGACCGTGTACCCCGGGAAGTCCTGTGGGGAGTGCTCAGAGAGTATGGGGTAACGGACTGTCTTATTGTGGCAGTTCGTTCCCTGTATAATCAGTGTCAGAGCTTGGTCCGCATTGCCGGCAGTAAGTCGGACACGTTTCCAGTGAGGGTTGGACTCCGCCAAGGCTGCCCTTTGTCACCCATTCTGTTCATAACCTTTATGGACAGAATTTCTAGGCGCAGTCAGGGCGTTGAGGGGATCTGGTTTGGTGGCTGCAGGATTAGGTCACTGCTATTTGCAGATGATGTGGTCCTGATGGCTTCCTCCGGCCAAGATCTTCAGCTCTCACTGGATCGGTTCGCAGCCGAGTGTGAAGCGACTGGGATGGGAATCAGCAACTCCAAGTCCGAGTCCATGGTTCTCTCCCGGAAAAGGGTGGAGTGCCATCTCCGGGTTGGGGAGGAGATCTTGCCCCAAGTGGAGGAGTTCAAGTACCTCGGAGTCTTGTTCACGAGTGAGGGAAGAGTGGATCGTGAGATCGACAGGCGGATCGGTGCGGCGTCTTCAGTAATGCGGACGCTGTATCGATCCGTTGTGGTGAAGAAGGAGCTGAGCCGGAAGGCAAAGCTCTCAATTTACCGGTCGATCTACGTTCCCATCCTCACCTATGGTCATGAGCTTTGGGTCATGACCGAAATGACAAGATCACGGGTACAAGCGGCCGAAATGAGTTTCCTCCGCCGAGTGGCGGGGCTCTCCCTTAGAGATAGGGTGAGAAGCTCTGTCATTCGGGGGGAGCTCAAAGTAAAGCCGCTGCTCCTCCACATGGAGAGGAGCCAGATGAGGTGGTTCGGGCATCTGGTCAGGATGCCACCCGAACGCCTCTCTAGGGAGGTGTTTAGGGCACGTCCGACCGGTAGGAGGCCACGGGGAAGACCCAGGACACGTTGGGAAGACTATGTCTCCCGGCTGGCCTGGGAACGCCTCGGGATCCCCCGGGAGGAGCTGGACGAAGTGGCTGGGGAGAGGGAAGTCTGGGCTTCCCTGCTTAGGCTGCTGCCCCCGCGACCCGACCTCGGATAAGCGGAAGAAGATGGATGGATGGATGGATATTATTGTTTTAGTTGCTTGAGATATATTCCTGGCTCTGAATTTGCTCATTGCTATTTTTATGTTTTTGTGCATTATTTGTTGCCGTCCTCATTAAACGAACAGGTTACTCATCAGTTACTCAGTACTTGAGTAGTTTTTTCACAACATTTACTCAAGTAAATATTTGGGTGACTACTCCTTACTTTTTGGAGTTATTTTTACGAATAGCAATCTATTTATTGGGTTAGAAAAGTATTATTTTATGAACCATTTTTGGGTTGTTTTTCAACGAGTAACGCATTTTTGGGTAAAAGGCTTTTTTTTTACAATTATTAAAAAGTTACTTTTTTCTTGACGGGAATTTTATTATGGATTAACATTATTTACAATCACCCAACATTGAGTTAGCATAACTCAAATTTTGGGTTAAATAATTCCACGCAAAAGTTGGGTTGAAAAAATTAACCCAAAATGTTGAGTTAAAATAACCCAGATAAGGGGTTCGTCCTTTTCTGAACCAGCGGTTGGGTTAAAATTGGGTTATTTTTTTAACCCGACATTTTTTAGTAAGCCAATCGGACATTTGTCCTTCAATGTTATCCAAGAGGAGACCGAGGGCAGCAAGAAAACAACAGCACTGGAGCAAACAGGGTAGGCTAATGTTAGCATATTACCTCAAATGTTATCCATGAAGAGACAGAGGGCATCAAAAAACAGAAGGGCTGCAGCCAAGTGAAGACTGTAAAGCTAAACAGTCCAGAACTAAGGCACAGCTAAAGCGTATGTTAGCAAAGATGTCCTCAAATGTTATTCAAGAGGACACTGAGGGCATTAAAAAAATGTTTCTTTTTACGCTGCAGCTTCCAGAACTAGGGCACAGCAACACGGTAGGCTCATGTTAGCATATGTGCACAAATGTTATCCTTGTGGGATAAATAATAGTCTATCCTATCCTAAATGTTATCCTAGAAGAGACTGAGGGCATCAAAACAACAAAAGCGGGGCAGCAAAAAGTAGGCCAATGTAGGCATATGTCCTCAAATGTTATCCTTGTGGGTTAAATAAATGTCTGTCCTATCCTACCCTGAATGTTATCCAAACAGAGACTGAGGGCATAAAGAAAAGAAGCGCTGCATCAAAGTGAGGACTGTGTAGTTTAACACTGCATCTTGTAGAACTAAGGCACAGCAACAGGGTAGGCTAATGTTAGCATATGTCCTCAAATGTTAGCCAAGAAGAGACTGAGGGCATCAAAACAACAAAAGCAGGGCAGCAAAAGGTAGGCCAATGTAGGCAAATGTCCTCAAATGTTATCCTTGTGGGTTAAATAAATGTCTGTCCTATCCTACACTGAATGTTATCCAAGAAGAGACTGAGGGCATAAAAAAACAGAAGCACTGCAGCAAAGTGAAGACTGTGTAGTTTAACACTGCAGCTTGCAGAACTAAGGCACAGCAACAGGGTAGGCTAATGTTAGCATATGTCCTCAAATATTATCCAAGAAGAGACTGAGGGCATTAAAACAACAAAAGCGGGGCAGCAAAAGGTAGGCCAATGTAGGCATATGTCCTCAAATGTTATCCTTGTGGGTTAAATAAATGTCTGTCCTATCCTACCCTGAATGTTATCCAAACAGAGACTGAGGGCATAAAGAACAGAAGCGCTGCATCAAAGTGAGGACTGTGTACTTTAACACTGCAGCTTGCAGAACTAAGGCACAGCAACAGGGTAGGCTAATGTTAGCATATGTCCTCAAATGTTATCCAAGAAGAGACTGAGGGCATCAAAACAACAAAAGCGGGGCAGGAAAAGGGTAGGCAAATGTAGGCATATGTCCTCAAATGTTATCCTTGTGGGTTAAATAAAAGTCCATCCTATCCTACCCTAAATGTTATCCAAGAGGAGACTGAGGGCATAAAGAAAAGAAGCGCTGCATCAAAGTGAAGACTGTGCAGTTTAACACTGCAGCTTGCAGAACTAAGGCACAGCAACAGGGTAGGCTAATGTTAGCATATGTCCTCAAATGTTATCCAAGAAGAGACTGAGGGCATCAAAACAACAAAAGCAGGGCAGCAAAAGGTAGGCCAATGTAGGCATATGTCCTCAAATGTTATCCTTGTGGGCTAAATAAATGTCTGTCCTATCCTACCCTGAATGTTATCCAAACAGAGACTGAGGGCATAAAGAACAGAAGCGCTGCATCAAAGTGAAGACTGTGCAGTTTAACACTGCAGCTTGCAGAACTAAGGCACAGCAGCAGCATATGTCCTCAAATATTATCCAAGAAGAGACTGAGGGCATTAAAACAACAAAAGCGGGGTAGGCAAATGTAGGTATATGTTCTCAAATGTTATCCTTGTGGGTTAAATAAAAGTCCATCCTATCCTACCCTAAATGTTATCCAAGAGGAGACTGAGGGCATAAATAAAAACAGAAGCGCTGCAGTGTGCAGTTTAACATTGCAGCTTGCAGAACTAAGGCACAGCAACAGGGTAGGCTAATGTTAGCATATGTCCTCATATATTATCCAAGAAGAGACTGAGGGCATTAAAACAACAAAAGCGGGGTAGGCAAATGTAGGCATATGTTCTCAAATGTTATCCTTGTGGGTTAAATAAAAGTCCATCCTATCCTACCCTGAATGTTATCCAAGAGGAGACTGAGGGCATATAAAAAAAAACAGAAGCGCTGCATCAAAGTGAAGACTGTGCAGCTTGCAGAACTAAGGCACAGCAACAGGGTACGCTAATGTTAGCATATGTCCTCAATTATCCAGGAGGAGACTGAGGGCAAAAAGGAAACAAAGTGTTTTTTTTAATAAAAAAAAAAAGATTACCTGAATGTTGGTAAGGAGCGTCTCTATTGACGACAGTCCGTCTGGGAAGAGAAATGGCGAGGGGAAGCCTGGAGGGAGAGTCTGCCCGGCCAGTGACAAGCGCTCGTAGCTATCTCTGGCTGTGGGCGTGCACATGAGGTTATCATCTGCGGGGGGGGAAAGGAAAAATTATTATTTTTCAAAAATTAAAAAAAAAAAGGAAATCTGTTTGCATAAATCGTAATACACGTAAAAATGACTGGTCATGCATCGGTTTTCCTTTTTCTTTGGCTTTTTGTGGCGTCGCGTGCGATCGAAGCGAAGCTCACTGTTTTTTTACACTTGAAGAAGGCAAAAATATTGCTCTCCCTGACCACCTGAGGGCACCACAGACTGAAAAGGCTTAAAAACCCTTTTTTTTTTTTTTTTTTAAACAAGTTTTTTTTTTTAGATATATGCATACTAGTTTTAGCTATTTGGCTGTTCTAGTTTTTATTAGGGCCCACAATGGCCCATTGCAAAAGGACTCCCTTCGGAGTCCTTATGCAATGGGACATAAGGACCTATTGTTAGGGACCGCAATGTCCCTTTGGGACAGAGGATCCTATTGTAATTGTAAGGTTCTATTATTATTATTCCGCCGCCCCTTTGAGCTGTAATTTGACCCCCTTAACATGCTTCAAAACTCACCATATTTGACACACACATCAGGACTGGCGAAAATTGCCATCTAATAAAAAACCAAACCCCAAAACTCAGAATTGCGCTCTAGCGCCCCCTAGGAAAAAACACAGACAAAACTGCTTGTAACTTCCGGTAGGAATGTCGTAGAGACATGAAACAAAAACCTTCTATGTAGGTCTGACTTAGACCTAGATTTCATACATTGACATCCTTCAGCAAAAATCAACAGGAAGTTGGCAATTCCCCCTTCAAAACAAAAGTTTTGTAAAAACAGTCACTTTTGCCTCTTTGAGCTATAATTTGACCCCCTTAACATGCTTCAAAACTCACTAAACTGGACACACACATCAGTACTGGCAAAAACTGTGATCTAATAAAAAAGCCAACCCCAAAATTTAAAATTGCGCTCTAGCGCCCCCTAGGAAGAAAACACAGACACAACTGCTCCTAGGAAGAAAACTCAGACAAAACTGCCTGTAACTTCCAGTAGGAATGTCTTAGAGACATGAAAAAAAAACCTCTATGTAGGTCTCACTTAGACCTCCATTTCATATATTGACAACCCCCAGCAAAAATCAACAGGAAGTTTGCAATTCCCCCTTCAAAACAAACGTTTTGTAAAAACCGGTCACCTTTTTTCAAACATTATCTCCTCTGAGCACGTTTGTCGTGTTGGCTTCAAACTAGCACAGGAGAGAGATCGAACCCTTCTGATTAAAAGTTGACCAAAGAGTTTTAATTACTGCTCCGGTTTGGATTTTATGTGCTGTCAAAGTTGGTCCCGTCCATCGCTGCTTGCAGCTTTAATTATTGTAAGGTTTTATTATTCTTTCTTTCTTTCTTTCTTCTTCCGCCGCCACATTAAACTGTAATTTGACCCACTTAACATGCTTCAAAACTCACCATATTTGACCCACACATCAGGACCTGCGAAAATTGCCTTTTAATAAAAAAAACGATCCCCAAAACTCAAAATTGCGCTCTAGCGCCCCCTAGGAAGAAGAAAAAACTACGCTG
The DNA here is from genome assembly GCF_033978685.3 of Nerophis lumbriciformis. Taxonomy (NCBI): domain Eukaryota; kingdom Metazoa; phylum Chordata; class Actinopteri; order Syngnathiformes; family Syngnathidae; genus Nerophis; species Nerophis lumbriciformis. Next base: position 45,557,427 of record NC_084560.2, read on the forward strand.
CCTGTAACTCCCACTAGGAAGGAAGGTCGGAGAGACGAGAAACAAAAACCTTTATGTAGGTCTGACTTAGATCTACATTTCATAATTGTATATCCTCGGGCTAAAATCAACAGGAAGTTGGCAATTCCCCCTTCAAGACAAAAAAGTACTAAAAACAGTCACTTTTGCCTCTTTGAGCTGTAATTTGACCCCCTTAACACGCTTCAAAACTCACCGAACTAAACACACACATCAGGACTGGCAAAAATTGCGATCTAATAAAAAAACCTAACCCAAAAACTCAAAATTGCGCTCTAGCGCCCCCTAGGAAAAAAAAAACTAGACTGCCTGTAACTCCCACTAGGAAGGTCGGAGAGACATGAAACAAAAACCTCTATGTAGGTCTGACTCAGATCTAGATTTCATAATAGTACATTCTCGGGCTAAAATCAACAGGAAGTTGGCAATTCCCCCTTCAAGACAAAAAAGTACTAAAAACAGTCACTTTTGCCTCTTTGAGCTGTATTTTGACCCCCTTAACATGCTTCAAAACTCACCAAACTGGACACACACATCAGGACTGGCAAAAATTGCGATTTAATAAAAAATCCAACCCCAAAACTTAAAATTGCGCTCTAGCGCCCCCTAGGAAGAAAACACAGACACAACTGCTCCTAGGAGGAAAACTCAGACAAAACTGCCTGTAACTTCCAGTACGGATGTCTTAGAGACATGAAACAAAAACCTCTATGTAGGTCTTACTTAGACCTACATTTCATATATTGACAACCCCCAGCAAAAATCAACAGGAAGTTTGCAATTCCCCCTTCAAAACGAAAGTTTTGTAAAAACCGGTCACCTTTTTTCAAACATTATCTCCTCTGAACGTGTTTGTTGTGTCGGCTTCAAACTAGCACAGGAGAGAGATTGAACCCTTCTGATTAAAAGTTGACGAAAGAGTTTCAATTACTGCTCCGGTTTGGATTTTATGTGCCGTCAAAGTCGGTCCCGGCCATCGCTGCTTGCAGCTTTAATTATTCTTTCTTTCTTCTTCCGCCGCCTCTTTGAGCACTAATTTGACCCACTTAACATGCTTCAAAACTCACCATATTTGACCCACACATCAGGACCTGCGAAAATTGCCTTTTAATAAAAAAAACCGATCCCCAAAACTCAAAATTGCGCTCTAGCGCCCCCTAGGAAGAAGAAAAAACTACGCTGCCTGTAACTCCCACTAGGAAGGTCGGAGAGACGAGAAACAAAAACCTCTATGTAGGTCTGACTTAGATCTACATTTCATAATTGTATATCCTCAGGCTAAAATCAACAGGAAGTTGGCAATTCCCCCTTCAAGACAAAAAAGTACTAAAAACAGTCACTTTTGCCTCTTTGAGCTGTAATTTGACCCCCTTAACACGCTTCAAAACTCACCGAACTGAACACACACATCAGGACTGGCAAAAATTGCGATCTAATGAAAAAACCTAACCCAAAAACTCAAAATTGCGCTCTAGCGCCCCCTAGGAAAAAAAAACTAGACTGCCTGTAACTCCCACTAGGAAGGTCGGAGAGACATGAAACAAAAACCTCTATGTAGGTCTGACTTAGATCTACATTTCATAATAGTACATTCTCGGGCTAAAATCAACAGGAAGTTGGCAATTCCCCCTTCAAGACAAAAAAAGTACTAAAAACAGTCACTTTTGCCTCTTTGAGCTGTAATTTGACCCCCTTAACATGCTTCAAAACTCACCGAACTAAACACACACATCAGGACTGGCAAAAATTGCGATCTAATAAAAAAACCTAACCCAAAAACTCAAAATTGCGCTCTAGCGCCCCCTAGGAAAAAAAAAACTAGACTGCCTGTAACTCCCACTAGGAAGGTCGGAGAGACATGAAACAAAAACCTCTATGTAGGTCTGACTCAGATCTAGATTTCATAATAGTACATTCTCGGGCTAAAATCAACAGGAAGTTGGCAATTCCCCCTTCAAGACAAAAAAGTACTAAAAACAGTCACTTTTGCCTCTTTGAGCTGTAATTTGACCCTCTTAACACGCTTCAAAACTCACCGAACTCAACGCACACATCAGGACTGGCAAAAATTGCGATCTAATGAAAAAACCTAACCCCAAATTTAAAAATTGTGCTCTACAGCAATTTTTTAATAAAACGCACAAAAAACTGCTCCTCGGATGAAAAATATGACAAAAATGCCTGTAACTCCCACTGGGAAGGTCGGAGAGACATGAAAGAAAAACCTCTATGTAGGTCTCACTTAGACCTACATTTCATAAATTGACAACCCCCAGCAAAAATATACAGGAAGTTTGCTATTCCCCCTTCAACACAACATTTTTGTAAAAACCCGTCACCTTTCTTCAAACATTATCTCCTCTGAGCGCGTTTGTTGTTTCGGCTTCAAACTAACATGAGAGAGATTGAACCCTTCTGATTAAAAGTTGGTGAAAGAGTTGTGATACCTGCTCCGGTTTTGATTTTATGACCCTTCAAAGACCCGCTGCGCTGATGCTGTTTTTTTAAGATGGCTGCTTAAAAGCAGGAAGCACCAACGTGCCCACACAATGCAGACAAGGTAGGTACACTAGACAAAAGTCTTGGGACACTTCAGACTAAAAGTAGACAAAAGTATTGGGACACTTAGGACTAGCACCTGCCAAATACGCGGGCCCGAACAACGCTGCTTGCAGTTTTAATTATTCTTTCTTTCTTTCTTTCTTCTTCCGCCGCCTCTTTGAGCACTAATTTGACCCACTTAACATGCTTCAAAACTCACCATATTTGACCCACACATCAGGACCTGCGAAAATTGCCTTTTAATAAAAAAAAACGATCCCCAAAACTCAAAATTGCGCTCTAGCGCCCCCTAGGAGGAAGAAAAAACTACGCTGCCTGTAACTCCCACTAGGAAGGTCGGAGAGACGGGAAACAAAAACCTTTATGTAGGTCTGACTTAGATCTACATTTCATAATTGTATATCCTCGGGCTAA